>NC_061488.1:1505790-1525790 GCF_022539355.2 Hippoglossus stenolepis
GACAGACAGACAGACAGAGAGAGGCAGACAGACAGACAGACAGACAGACAGACAGACAGACAGACAGACAGACAGACAGAGAGAGAGACAGACAGACAGACAGACAGACAGACAGACAGACAGAGAGACAGACAGAGAGACAGACAGACAGACAGACAGACAGACAGACAGACAGACAGAGACAGACAGACAGACAGACAGACAGACAGACAGACAGACAGACAGACGAAGAGAGAAACCACACAAATCCCATTTCAGCTCACCAGGCTTTCTGTGAAGGTTTTTCTATTTATGTCTGTAAATACTCGAACAGACAGTAAATCCCTCCTCAGGGAACTCACGGAGGGTCTGAGCACTCGAAGCTGTGTGATCGACGTCTCACTGTTGAATGAGATTTATCTTCCAGCACAGACGAGTTTTCCTGATTCAAACTCGTATCATCGTGTTTGTGGATCACGTGTGTCACAGGTTATGGTTGATTCTGGTGAACAGCACAAACCCGACGACAAAAACATTTTCTGGATGAAAAGAATCAGAATCAGATTTGTGCAGTATTCTGAAGATATATGTTGAATTTAGACTTGATTGAGTTTCTTCCTTCAGTCACGCAAACAGGGAGCAGCTGTAATAATAAAGCTGTCGATGACATTACTGCATTAAACCCGTTAAAAATAACCACATGTACGAAACTCTCAAAGAAGTGAAGCTAACGCACCCTCAGGAGGGCGGGGCATGTGTCATCACTCCATCTATTGGTTGGGGAGTGTTTGTGTTTTATACATATTCTCCTGTGTAAATGATCTCAGGCTATAAAAGCAGTGACATCATGACGTGTCTCCGTCCTGTCGTCGTCCGTTCAGCTGTCAGGATGAATAAAGTTTTCCTGATGATGTGATGTTCGCAGTGAGCGAGGCAGATGCAGATGTTTCCAGATGTTCAGTCAGGAGGAAGTGAAGCTGCAGAGCTCAGATTCACGTTTCAGGTTATTTCTGTCCCGATGCAGAAGTTGAATTATGTAGCTGCTGAGCAGCGAGGAGACGAGCGAACGAGTCGTGTGACGGACTTATTCATTATCCACGCTGTGTGTGGGGTCCAGGTATTACTGACACTGTGGGGACCCGTTACACACTCACATTATGGGGACGTGTCCTCCTTATGGGGACATAATCAAAAAGTCTCAAATGTTTTTAATTATATTTTGATGTGAGGAGATGTTTTAGGTTTAGGGTCGGCTAAGTTTTGGATTAAGTTATCATTCAGGTATTGTTAGGTTTAAGTTTACTGTCGGGTAACCCTAACCCTGACGTTTAGGTTAAAGTGAGGTTAACGTTAGGTTTAGGTTTAGGTTAACGTTAGGTTTAGGTTAACGTTAGGTTTAGGTTTAGGTTAACGTTAGGTTTAGGTTTAGGTTAACGTTAGGTTTAGGTTAACGTTAGGTTTAGGTTAGGTTTAGGTTTAGGTTAACGTTGGTTTAGGTTGTTAGGTTTAGGTTAACGTTAGGTTTAGGTTAACGTTAGGTTTAGGTTAGCGTTAGGTTTAGGTTAACGTAAGGTTTAAAGTGTCTCTTTTAAAGGGAGATTGAGTCTTTAGAGTCTCATGTGCAGTTTAAACTTTACCTGTGTTGATTTCGAACCTTGACCCGTGTCACACTCACTCTGAGCAGAACGATGAACCTCCGGACTGGTTTGATCCAGTTGATGAAAAGTCCTGTAAGTTTGGATTCAGTCAGGTCCAGTCGACTAAAGGGAGAAAACCACGGTGTCACATGGTGACGTGAAGACGTCTGTTGTGTCTCTCACAGATTTCTGACGATAATAAAACAAACTTTTCAGAAACATATACTGACCTTTGTCCTCGTGTCCCTGTCCTCCCTCGTTTCTCCAGAACTCCCAGTTATAACTACGCTCCGAACCAAGACAAGCACTGGATCATGCGTTACACTGGTGCCATGAAGCCGATCCACATGGAGTTCACCAACATGCTGCAGAGGAAACGACTGCAGACGCTTCTGTCTGTGGACGACAGCATGGAAAAGGTAGACGGACACACACACACACACACACACACACACACACACACACACACACACACACACACACACACACACACACACACACACACTTAGGCTGTCCATCCGTCCCATTCATGTGAACTCGTTATCTTGAGGACGCCTCGAGGACATTTCTTTAAATTTGGTACAAACATGATCTCAAGTCTGTCTTTAGGGACTTTCTTCATATTTTGACCAGTTGTCACTTGGACTCAAAGATTAACTGATTAGATGTAAGAGGTCAAAGGTCAAAAGTCACAGTGACATCATATCATTGTGAATGTAACATGTCAGAAACATCTGGAGGGACTGAAACTGTTTGTAGTTTCTCTTACAGAAGAAGTTAAAGTGTCTCTTATTGTTCTGTCCTCAGCTGTACAACATGCTGGTGGAGACGGGTGAGTTGGAAAACACCTACATCATCTACACGTCGGATCACGGCTACCACATCGGACAGTTTGGCCTCGTCAAAGGTGAGAAACTCCGAAAAGTAGATGAATGAGAAGAAGAATGAGAAACTTCTCAGAGCAGGAAACAGTAATAACGAGTTTCACATTAAAACAAAATCATCAGACCTGTGTTTTATCTTTAGATGAGTTTTGTTCTGTCATTATATTTTCAAACCTGCAGAAATCTGTAGTTTTAATCAAGACGATGCGTTTCACCGTCATGTGATCGAACTCCTTTCATGTGACGGTGAAAATGACATATTTGTGTCATTATTTATCATATATATATTAAATATCACATTATTAGAGCTGTATGTGAACAGACATCCTGTGATTGGTTAAGAGTAAACGTAAACGTGCTTCACTTCCTCTCTGTGTCTGCAGGTAAATCCATGCCGTACGAGTTTGACATCAGGGTCCCGTTCTACATCAGAGGACCGAACGTGGAGCAAGGCAGCATGTGAGCGTGCACACACACACACACACACACACACACACACACACACACACACACACACAGCAGTGTGTTTATTTGTGGTAAAGTAGATTAGCAGAGTCAGAGCTGTTCCACGAGGTGATCATGAGTTCACAGAGGAAACTGTTTTTCCTTCTCAACATCAACATAAAGGTCGTTACAAAACAACACCTGTTCTACAAATATGAATTCATCACCTGACACTGATTCATTTTAAACTGTTCACTACAAACATTACATGTGGTTTTAATATGATTTAACTCTTTGTCACTCCTCCACACCAGCGACACCTAGTGGCCAGAGGCGTTATGTTTTACATCTGTCTGTCGCTTTCTTAAGGGAATTTATCAAATTTGACACAAATTTACATATATATATATATATATATATAGAAGCTGATAAAACTCTATCAACAGGAAGTATATGTTCTATTGTTTATCTGTGTGTGTGTGTGTGTGTGTGTGTGTGTGTGTGTGTGTGTGTGTGTGTGTGTGTGTGTGTGTGTGTGTGTGTGTGTCAGTAACCCTCACATGGTGCTGAACATCGATCTCGCTCCGACCATCCTGGACATCGCCGGCCTCGACACTCCTCCAGACATGGACGGGAAGTCGATACTGTCTCTACTGGACACTGACAAACCTGCCAACAGGTACACACACACAGACACACACACACACACACACACACACACACACACACACACACACACACACACACACAAATAAGAGCCTTGGAATCCAGTGCAGGGAAAGGCAGGTTTATTTAGAAAGCACCACTGAGACACAAGGTAAATTATTAAAAAGACATGTCTGTATTGAACAGACAATTAACACAAGGTGATTCAAAGTGCACAGTAGCAATAAAAGAAGTTAAAAGAATAAAAACAAGATATTAAAGTTTAAATTAAAGAATAAAAGGAGGAAACGTCTTTGATTTATTGCGAAGATGCAGAAAACCACAGTAAACTCAAACGACGGCTGAAGCTCGTGGCGAGCGACCATCACCCGCTCACGACAGGAAACATCAGCGTTCAGCATCCGAGAAGAAACTCGGAGCTTTGGTTGTATTTTAACTCTGCTTGGTGAAAAGTGTGGCTCCTAGAACTTTTTATGAAAATTCTAGTAACTTAGAATTTTAAATGGCAGAGATAAAAGTAGAATGAGTTCTTCACTGTGTGTTTCCTCCTCGACACAGTGACAGTGATGTGATAAGCAGCTTGTTGAAGGTCAGAGACTCGTTGAACAGGAACATCACCAGTATGTAAATCACCGGCGTCTCTCAGCTGTAACGACCTCATCTAAACACCTGGCTGCGCAGCCGGTCACAAACACACAGAAGCATCTGCTTCGCCTGAAGGGAAACAAATGAATATTTATTATGATCACAGAAGAGGCGAAGGCGAAGGTCAGAAAGTCCTATCGAACAGGATAACCATGAGACGAGCTGTCAAAATAAGAGTCTTCACACCAGACTGCTGTCAAAGTAAAAGTCTTTATTCTTAATGAAAGACAGAGATGTGTTATATAGAAAAGACATGTTGCGATCCAGACTTTGTCTTCATGCCTCAGTGCCTCAGGTCGCCCGTTCCGTTCTTCTTGTGAACACATTATCTCAAGAACACCGTGAAGGACTTTCTCTAAACAATGAGCTGCTTGGATTTGGGTGGTGGGAGATCAAAGGTCAAAGTTTCCGTGACCTTGTGAAAACAATATCTCAGGAAAACCTCCAGGAAATCTGACCAGTTGTCGCCTGGACCCATGAAACTGAACTGGTTGGCGTTGGCATACGACTGCAGGGCTGTACTTCTATTTTTCAGGTTGATTTTAAATGCCAGTTTTCCATTCGTTTTTACAAAGACAGATTTTCAATGTGAGGACGGGTGGAAAAAGTCCTGCAGTTGTTTCCACTGTGGTGAAAAGCTGCTGTTTCATCTGCAGCAGGGGAGACTTATTCCTGAAGAGTTAAAAACAACAAGATGGAGACAGGCGTTTCATGAGGAGGCAGATATATCTATATCTATAGATATAGATATAAATGAACACATGTGACAGAGAGTTGAGCCACAACCAGAAATTAACTTTGATAAACATTGTTAAATTACTTCTTCTACTTCTCCAGGTTTCAAGTGAACAAAAAGACGAAGGTGTGGAGAGATTCATTTCTGGTGGAGAGAGGGTAAATATCTGTATATAAAGACGACCAGCGTCTGTATATAAATACGATCAATGACTTTATATAAATTATATTTTGCTCCGTTAACAGGAAGTTGCTCCACCAGCGAGTGGAGGGAAAGGAAGTGACACAGGAGGAAAACTTCCTGCCCAAACACCAGCGAGTAAAAGATCTGTGTCAGAGAGCCGAGTACCAGACGCCCTGTCAGCAGACTGGACAGGTACAGTAACACAAGAAATACTTTATTACTACTACTGGAGTACTACTCATGATACTATTACTTCAGATCCTATTACTTTACTCCTTCTGATCGTATTACTTCTTTTTAGTATGTATCTGATTACTTTACTCTTGATCTTATGACTTTACTCTCAATTTAAATTTTAACTACAGTTACTTTTCTTTAGATTACTTCTTTTACCGATCCTTTGACTCCAGATCCAATTCATTTACATCCTGAACTTGTTTCTAATCATGTTATTCTCCTCATTCACAATTTACTTAAAGAAACATTGATTTCATGTTCACGCAGTTTTCAGACGTTAGTAACGACTGAACGTGGCTGAACGAGGAGTTTCCTGTTGTTGTTGAACGATCCTCAGTGAAGAGCTTCTCTGGAAGACATGTAGGAAAACTGTGGTGATGATAAACAGAAGGAGACTCAAAGGAAACAGAGGAGAGGATCAGAGGCTTCTGTCTGAGAGATGAGAACCAGATGTGATCCCACAGATACAGTAACAGCAGTAACGACGAGGAGGAGGAGACGAGAATCAGTCGCACGACGCAAACTTTCTCCCAGACATTCCCCGAACTGTGTGTGTATGTGTGTATGTGTGTGTATGTGTGTGTATGTGTGTATGTGTGTGTTATGCTTGTTCGAGGTTAATTACAATTGTCGAAAAATCCCTTTAGGCAGTTGATTAGTCTCTTAGTGACGGTGACGCTGCTGGATGGCTCTGATAAACAGCCTGTAGAGAAGTGTGTGTGTGTGTGTGTGTGTGTGTGTGTGTGTGTGTGTGTGTGTGTGTGTGTGTGTGTGTGTGTGTGTGTGTGTGTGTGTGTGTGTGTGTGTGTGTCTGTGTGTGTGATTAACGATCCAGATATTTGTCTCTCTTTAATAACTGTGGGCAACAGGAGAAACTCATTCAGCTCCTGTTAATGAACAACTGCAGGGCGACAACACAAACAGTGTGTGTGTCTGCCACGTGCACACAGAGCTCAGACCTGATGACAACAACATCAGCAGCTCGGAGTTAAACCTAAACATCAGACGCTGGTGCTCAGAGGTGATGTGCTGCTGGGGGGCGCTGTTCCCCTCCGATGGTGCATTCAAGTTCATCCCAGAGTTTCAATCCACTGAAGGAAAAACATGTTTAGAATTTGGCTTCACAACGTTCAGAATTAATCTGCTACGTTGGCATGGTTGTTGAGCAATACGTCCACTAGAGGGCAGCGCAGAGTCCAGACTTTCTGACAACAACAAACATGGCGGAGGTGTTGGAGGTTGTGATAACGTTCCTCTTAAGAGAGAGGCAAAGAGCAGTTTGTCTGCGAGGTCATTAAATCCATCGCGACATGTGGGCGGTGAATTATTTGTTGAAATGTATGTATCTACAACACGAAGCATAAATGAGCCCTTACACAATAATTAGCCTGATGATTGACATGAAACCGTGCGCGTGTGTGTGTGTGTGTGTGTGTGTGTGTGTGTGTGTGTGTGTGTGTGCGCGTGTGTGTGTGTAGAAGTGGCAGTGTGTGGAGGACGCTACGGGTAAACTACGACTCTTCAAGTGTAAGAGCGAAGGGGGAGGAGCAAAGAGCTTCCAGAGGGGTGTGACTGATCATCAGCGGCCAATCAGCATCAAGTCTCAGCTGTACCATCGCAACTCAGAAGCTTGTGACTGTGACTTCCGTGACCTTCGACCTCTGAACCCGCGACCCTCCATCATGAGGCCGTTCAACAACAAACCTTTCTTCTCCAAGAAAAGTGAGTGTTAACGTGACTGGCTGGTTGTTATCATGAAAACAATAAGAGAGATAATTATAGATGTAAAGATGTTAACAATTCATATAATAATGATTATTATTATTATTATTATAAATATTATTATTATAACTATAACAATAAGTAATATGTTGTGTAGTGATATTAAGTGTGTCAACCAGTGATTTCCTGGTGTGAGGCTGCCCTCTAGTGTCTGATGTCAGAACTGCATCATCTCAGTGATTGAAAAGAAGAGAAACTGTTAATGTAAGGAAAATAAAAATAAAATTAATATTTGATTTTTTTTAAACTGGTAATTAAAACAACAATAAAAATTTTTAAAAATTTAGATGTTTAAAAAAATGCAGCGCCTTTTTGAAATTTGTGTATCTTCGAAACTCTGCAGGAGAAGATCAAAGAGCTTTTGATGGATTATAAAATGAGTATGTGTGTGTGTGTGTGTGTGTGTGTGTGTGTGTGTGTGTGTGTGTGTGTGTGTGTGTGTGTACGTCTCAGAGTTCAAAGCCCTGAAGAGTTACTCCAGGAACCGTTACACTCGGTCCATATCCATGGTGAACAGTTACCCTGGTAACCACAGTCTGGTGGGCGGGTCAGACGAGTCTGAGGACGAGTTCAGCGGAATGGGAGGGGCCCCTGGTGTTGTGGTCCCGCCCAACTCCATCAAAGTCACTCACAGGTGAGTTTGTACGTTAACCTGCTGCTGCAGTCGCTCGTGATATGAAGTGAAAGTTGTAGCAGATAATTAAAGTTCACTTTGTCGTGTGTGAGTCAGTGTGAATGACAAACGTCACCTGATGTGAAACTGAAGCTTTGAATCATGTGGATTTAATGTTCCTGTGGTTTTCCTGCAGATGTTTGATTCTGTCCAACGCCTCAGTGAAGTGTGACACCGGAGTTTATCAGTCTCTTCAGGCCTGGAAGGATCACAAGCTGCACATCGACCACGAGGTAACACAACTCACACAAGTCGTTTTACTGAACACAAAGTGTCGCTAACACTTTCACAGAAAATAAATCCGTGCTCTGACTCTTCACCATCACTGTTCCTCCATCAGAGGAGTTTCTGTTACTAAGCAACCAACTGTAGAGACAATCTACTTCCTGTTTACGTCACATGACCAGTCGACGTATGTCGATTTGGTTTTAAAACTTCTCTCTCTCTCTCTCTCTCTCTCTCTCTCTCTCGCTCTCTCTCTCTCTCTCTCTCTGTCTCTCTCTCTCTCTCTCTCTCTCTCTCTCTCTCTCTCTCTCTCTCTCTCTCTCTCTCTCTCTCTCTCTCTCTCTCTCTCTCTCTCTCTCTCTCGCTCTGTCTCTCTCTCTCTCTCTCTCTCTCTCTCTCGCTCTGTCTCTCTCTCTCTCTCTCTCTCTCTCTCTCTCTCTCTCTCTCTCTCTCTCGCTCTGTCTCTCTCTCTCTCTCGCTCTCTCTCTCTCTCTCTCTCGCTCTCTCGCTCTCTCTCTCACCTCTCTCTCTCTCTCTCTCTCTCTCTCGCGCTCTCTCGCTCTCTCTCTCTCTCAGATTGAGACCCTGCAGACGAAGATAAAGAACCTCAGAGAGGTCAGAGGTCACCTGAAGAAGGCCCGCCCCTGGAGTGTGACTGTAATAAATACCTGTGAGTGAAATGACACACTCACACCACACAGTGTGACAGCGACATGTACACACAGACGACACAGACACACTCTGTGATGTTTGTATGATTTTCAGGTATAAATCCAAACTGAAGAACAAGCTGAGGTACCGCGGCGGCGGCCTTCACCCGTTCAGGTGAGACCAAGACGTCAGCTGATCAGATGATTGACAGGCCTCAGCGTGACGGACCTGCTGATCTGTCAATAAAGACTGAAAACTAAATGTGATTCTTAAGAAGCTGATCATCTGTGTGTGTGTGTGTGTGTGTGTGTGTGTGTGTGTGTGTGTGTGTGTGTGTGTGTGTGTGTGTGTGTGTGTGTGTGTGTGTGTGTGTGCAGGAAGGGCGGGGGTCGGGACAAGAAGGCGTGGCTTCTGAAGGAGCAGAAGAGGAGGAAGAAGATGAGGAAAATTATCAAGAGGATCAAGAACAACGACACGTGTTCGATGCCTGGACTCACGTGCTTCACACATGACAACCAGCACTGGCACACTGCCCCCTACTGGACACGTACGACAGACACACATACACATACATACACACAAACATTGCACATAGCAACACAATTATTAGTAGCAATAATATATTGAATCAGCTGTTTTTGTTGGTGTGTGTGTGTGTGTGTGTGTGTGTGTGTGTGTGTGTGTGTGTGTGTGTGTGTCTGTGTGTGTTGCAGTGGGTTCTTTCTGCGCATGCACCAGCGCCAACAACAACACTTACTGGTGTCTGAGGACCATCAACGAGACGCACAACTTCCTGTTCTGTGAGTTTGCCACCGGCTTCCTGGAGTATTTCGACCTCAACATAGACCCATACCAGGTACACACACACACACACACACACAATAACACACGCACACACACACACATTTCTGCAAACTGAAAATGGACGCTCTCTCTCTCTCTCTGCTGATCAACGCCGTCAGCTCTTTAGATCGGACGGTTCTCAACCAGCTCCACGTTCAGCTGATGGAACTCAGAGGCTGCAAGGGACACAAGCAGTGTAATCCTCGCACACGCTCAGTGGAGCTGGGTACGACACACACACACACACACACACACACACACACACACACACACACACACACACACACACACACACACAAACATTCAAACACTGATTTGACTAGACAATCTATCACAAGTGGCCTCTGCTCACTAACCAATCACATTGTTTCCTCAGCAGAAGGACGAGAACCTGGCAGCTTTGATGACTACAGGTACACACACAAACACACACACACAAACACACACACACAGGTACACACACACTGTTTTCCTGCTCTGGGCGCTGCATGATTTCCTGATGGAGCTGAAGGCTGCAGGTCGTGGAGTTGTGAATGATTGTGAGCGTGTGTGTGTAACACAGTGTGTGTGTCTGTTGCATCAGGGTGTTTGAGAGAAGGAAGTGGCCGAGAGTCAAGAAACCTTCATCATCTCGAACCCTGTGAGTCGTCCTCTCGTCCTCTCGTCCTCTCGTCCTCTTGCTGCTGTGACGCTGCGTCTGTTTGAACCTTGAACCAGGTCATGTGATCATAACCTGGTTCCAGCTGATGTAACCCACTCATTTACAGTTTCCTCTGTTCAGTAACTTATAACCTGAACCTGAACCTGAACCTGAACCTGAACCTGAACCTGAATCAGAACCTGAACCTGAATTCAGTCACAAATTGTCGACACTGTCACTTTACATCTGGGTCTTGTGTGTCCACCATGGACTGTAAATAAAAGATGGAACAGCTCCCAAAAGTGAAGCCATCTGTTCCAATTGTCTCCATCCATGAGTCGGGAAATAATTCAATTAATTCCATTATTTAATTATAAGAATCGATCAGTGGGTTTAATGAATCAGGTTCAGTTTGTGTTTGTTAGTTCTTCTTCCTGCATGTTCCTTTGTTTCTCTTTTAACTTCTGTAACACACTGAGTACTGACACACACTCATTCCTATCAACAAACGTTAACCCCTGTGTGTGTGTGTGTGTGTGTGTGTGTGTGTGTGTGTGTGTGTGTGTGTGTGTGTGTGTGTGTGTGTGTGTGTGTCCCCAGTGGTCCGATCTGGGACGGCTGGAAGGGTTAAGAGCCTCCTGATTGGTTGGAGCAGGCGCCCTGGCCCCGCCTGCAGCAACCTGAAGGAGCAGGGACCTCAACCAATCAGCTTCTGCCATTTCTGTGACATCGCTAGGCCCTCCCACCCTGCTGCTCAGGGAGACGCGACAACGCACCTCTTCATCAGCTGCTGCTCCTCATCCTGCTCAGCCCCCCCACCTCTGCTCTGAGGAGGATGAGGAGGATGGTAATGAAGAGGAGGAGACGGAGAAGTAGACGAGAAAACTCAAGACAAGTCGTTAGAGGCCAATAAAATTGAAACAAATAGAAAACAGAACAAACACTCCTCCTCCTCCTCCTCCTCCTCCTCCTCCTCCTCCTCCTCCACCTCTTCCTCCTATTCCCCTTCCTCCTCTTCCTCTTCAGGGGACTTCCCAGCGGCCATATTTGTTTGACATGTTCATATTTAGTCTCTAACAGCGTGTAAAGACGATAAAGGACCAGTTCGTCCTGTTTTTGTTGTGAAACTCCGACGGAGACAGAAGCAGACAAACGTCCAACACTGTGACATCACCGCCATGTAAATGTGATGTCATTTCTTCTTTTTCTTTATTCTTCCATTAACTTGAGCAGTGGTTACCGTGGTGACCGACTGGGACAGACAGTTGTACTAACCTCTGGTGACTGGCTACAGATCCCAAGATGCAACACGGCGACGAGAACATTTTGGAGCAAGAGAAAGAACAAGGACAAAAAAAGATTAAAGACATTGGGAGTTCGAAATGTCTCCTGAGCCAATCAAAAGAGGACTACATGATGATGTCACTGCATCAAGAAGTTGTCACAGCTGTTCAGTGAATGAAAACTCGAGGAAATTTCTTTCACTGTCAATCATCACATTTTTTAAAATTCTTTAACTTGTGTTAACCATCAAACATCACCGTCCAATCACATCGTTCCTTCTCAGTTCAGTTGTCTTCTCGGATTATTATTATAATAATTATAATCATTTCTTTATTTTTAACTTTGAATTTCTGCCGTCACCTCAAACAAACCACTGGTCAGAAATATCCAGAGTTAAAAATAAATAATGAAAATGTAAAATAAAACTGTAAAAAAATAAAAACTGGATTCACACAAGAAGAGAAAATAAGATGCGAGAATTAAAACTTAAAGTAAGACACAGATCTGGTCATCGGAAATAAAGAATATATAAATGTATAAATACATAATAACGGGATCAGATCTGCCCCTCGGATACTTTTACACTGTTAAATTCCATCTAAACATCTGACTGCATTTACAGATAAAGTGTTAATTCTACCCGTTCTTTGTTAATGCAACTTTTTATAAATTTCTACATTTCCCAGAATGCCGTTCAGCAGGTGTATAGATTGTCACTGGGTGGGGGGGAGCACTTGTTGTTGCTGGTGCTTATTTCCTGGTGTGGCAGAAAGAAGAGAAACTTTTTGGATCATTGAAACAAGCTCCATCGATTTGCAGATTATTGTTCTCAAAAAGAACAAAGTAAAACACGGCACAAACAAAAACGTCACCTCGTCCGACTCGGTGGTTTTTGGGTAAATGCTGTAAATAAAGATGGACGACACACCTACTCCATTTTGTACAAAAATTAGACTAAAATATATAAAGTGCAAATATTTTGACTTTTTAGTTTGATCCATGTCCCACCTACTAACATGGAGGAGGCGGAGTTTATGACCTATACTTCAGCCAGCCACCAGGGGGCGATCCAGATGATTTGGCTTCACTTTTGGGAGCTGTCATGTCGTCCATCTTTATATCGATGGTTGTTTCCTCTAACGCAGCAACACAGACTTTACTGAAAGGCTGCTTGTTCATTTGAATGTGGTGATTTACTTGAGTTGCTGTGGAAACAAATTCAGGTCCCGTCTGATGTCAAACATCACAAGGACCTGGAGGTTATTTCCTGTCTTCTTCTCTTTAGCTTTGCGTGGACAGCTAGCATGGCGCGTTAGTCTAAGATCTGTTAACGAAAGCTGCGTCTCTATTCAGCGGCTGCATTTGAAGACCGATGACGTCACAGCGGCGGGACTCTAACATTCTGAATGCTCCTTCAACTGCCTCCTTTCATCCCCGAAAAATCAAAGGTTATAACGGCAAAGTATCAGGCTTCAATTCAACTGAACATTACACACGTTAAAAAACCAAGGGGCACTAAAACTTCTCATTGCGTCCAACTTCCGCTCTGTTGCTAGGCAACATTAATAAGGGCGGGACGAGCTGGTGATGCAAACCAGACGACTCAGTTCGTCCTTCGCCGTCTGAGCAGCCCACGAAGACGCCTGA
The DNA here is from genome assembly GCF_022539355.2 of Hippoglossus stenolepis. Lineage (NCBI taxonomy): Eukaryota > Metazoa > Chordata > Actinopteri > Pleuronectiformes > Pleuronectidae > Hippoglossus > Hippoglossus stenolepis. The sequence continues at coordinate 1,518,947 of NC_061488.1, forward strand.
TTGGTCATGGGCTGATTACACCACCACCTCTGGCCCCTGAACAGCTACGGTCCGCTAACTTCTCTGTAAAAGAAAAAAACTATCTAAATCGTACTTATTCACATTCTCCAATCACATAAAATGTTGTCCACAATGTCTGAAATATTCAAGAAGCTGAAAACAGAAGTTCACAGATGCGTCAAAGATCTTGGATCTGGAAAACGCGAAGGAGTCGACCAAGTCTGTGTTGTTTTAATTTCTTCTATTAATTTCCGTCAGACTAGATACAGGAAGTGCACTGCCGCCTCCTGCTGGTCAAAAACACAATTTGCGGGGGAAGTGAAATCTGATCACGTGGAGAAACGTCAGGTGTGAACTGACGGACTCACTTGTGATTGGATCACCAGAAACAAGTGTGAACAGGTGTGAACGGATCCACATTAGAGTTTTGAGTTGGTTTCGTGTTTGAGAACAATGGTAACGTCACGGTTACAGAATCGGTGATTGTTGTCGGAGACGAGCGACGGTTTGTGGTGTCGAGGTCACGCTTTGGTTTCATGTATCTGCAAAAACAACGTTATTGTGCGATGCTGACGCGTCTTGTGGTTCATTTCCTCTTCTATTGTGTTTTGATTTTACGTTTGATTTTAGAGTTTCTCACCCTTCAACTGACTGATGCCAAAATTCCGACAATTTGTTATTGTTTCATTTCATGTTTTCTACGATTAAATCCCACCAGAGCTCGTTGTTGATCCACAGGGAGAAGAAACACGACACCACACAGCCGTCATCACAACATTGTGTATTTTTCTAAGTGTAAAAGTGTTTGAGCGTGACTCCTCCTTCCTGCGTGAATGCAGCTAACCCGTCTGCTGTCTGTCTGTAGAGTTTTATATTCCAACCTCAGATGTATTTCGCTCTGCGGTGCTATTTGCTGTCTAACAACTATCTAGGAAAAACCTCCTGGTTGTGTTTGAATGTATTTGTAAATGTTTAGGTGTGTTTTTTTTTTTTAAGATGGGCACTCGGACCCGGGCCAAGTGAGACTGGACCGACTTGCACACACACACACACACACACACACACACACACACACTGAAGGACAAACTGCTGAGCACTTTGATTGGAGGATGGAGGGATGAACGGACCAATGGAGGTTTCATGGTGACACTTGATGATGCAGCCAGTGATACTGATCTAACACACCTGTACATTCACCCACTGACCTGTGGAAACAGTGATTGGTTATAGTTTGTGAATAAAGTGTTGAATGCCAAACTGAACCTTTTTCTCTTTAAACTCTGCTTCGTAAAGACAAACGCGTTCGTACGTCACTGCGTCTGTTGAGGTTTAGAGAGGCTCGACCCTAAAAACCTCCTCCGGCCCTTTTTGTACCTTTACGTCTGCTATAGGAACTTTACCCAGGAATCTTTGGAGGAACTCGGGTCTAAATAAAGTTTTCTACTGCTGAAAAAAGCCTCCTGATCTTGGAGGAAGTTCTTTCCCAGAGTACAGGAACCTTTGGGGCGGGACATTTAATTTCAGCCTCTATTTTGAAACACAGAGTAAAGTATGAGAGATGATTACACCATTTCAATCACCACAGTGGAAATATAGTCTGGAGAAAACCTTTAGTTCCTTGAAGTTTCCAGGACTACGAATGTGGCTTCACTGACTAAATCTGAAGTAAACAAAAAAGTGCCATTAAAATAAAATATGATCGGCCCACTCAATCAATCTGACGACAGTAACAGTAACTTCCTGTAGAGGGAGCTGTAAGAAGTGATCACATCCACACTTCTCAGTTTTTGTTTGAAAACAGCGATTTACAAATGGAAACATGTCGTGTGTCACAGGTGGAGATGTTCTGTGTTGTAGACAATGAAGTTAAAGACGTCAGACACAAACCTTTTTATTTTTTCTTTACTACACTGAGAAAAATCACCAACTAGAGTAAAACCCACACGTCAATATTCAGATCAGATGTACAGACTGAAAACAGGAAAACTCATAGATTCACTTCTGATGTATCTCTGGTTTATAAAGTAGTTGTGACTCATTTGTTAGTAACAACTTTATTCGTTCACATCCAGACGTCAGATACACATTGTGGTGTTTCCTCTCTTTCATCTCAGTGTTTGGTCTCCACCTCCTGAAGGAACATCAGGCTCTTCAGCTGCTGAAGGATCCTCTCCAGCTGCTCTGACTGTGTCTGCTCTCGTGTTGTCTTTTTATTTATTCTTTATTTCAGCTGCCTGCTTTTCTATTGGCAGCTGAACAGTCAACTCGAAGCTAAAAGCTACAAGAGGCTAATCACCAGATTTGATCTCAGTGTGTTCACCACAGAGATTCTAACACCAGAGAGTAATCCGGTTCACGGTCAATACAACAACACAAACTGGGGTTGTACATCCTGGAAAAGCAACAGCAGGTTTCACCGACTTACTGCACCCCCTCTCATCAAAGCTCCGCCCCAAAACACAGGAACGCCCACTGCCTGATAGAAGCTAGAAAACTATTCCGTGACTCGCTCACCAACTAGTGACTGACAGGTACGCCAGCCAATCAGTTCATTCGGTTTGAATGAAATGATTATTACCGTCCTGCGAGGGCCACAGACATTTACAGTTTTTTCAGACAACTTTATTTATTGATGCTATCGGAACGTGATGAGGATTTATACAAATAAAAAGAAATGACCAACCCTACCTTTAATTCAGATTTAAAGGTGCTTTATTTCAGTTTTGTGTCTCGGGTTATCTAACCACAAGTCGTAACTCGAGGACGCATTGAGATTTGATGCCTCAGTCCACATTAACGTGGCCACACTTAAAGATCGCCTGCTGACATCCTCTGTGAAAGAGGAAGTTCAGTTTGCAACAAACACGTCGTCTCTATTGACGAAGTCTCAAACTTTCTAAAAGCCTACAGAGAAATCACAATCAAACATCTTGACTGATTTGGTTTGACTGGAAAACACCAGTCTGTGTTGTTTTGATTTCTTCTTCTTCTCATTTAATTCACTGCTGCATGTCGGTTAAAAACAACAACTTCGCCAATGGAAACAAAGTACGAAATGTTTTGCATGACAGAAAATAATGATAAAAAGATCACCTGAGAATTATGTTGATACCAGGTTTGAACAGGGCCTGACCAATGTCTGTATATACAGATGATAAATGACTGTATATATATATATATATATATATATATATATATATACATACAGATGATCAATGACATGTCTCTACTTCCTCCTGTTGAACAAAAATGAAGCCAAAATATGGGCGTTACCATTTTACGATCGAGATCGTTTGACTTAATTTTTGGGAGGTGTCATATTGTCTATATTTACAGTCACTGGTCTGACTGACACATGTTCTTTATCTGTAGCTGCGTGAACTCACTGCTGAAACCTTGGTGCCCAACAAACCCGTAAACGTGACTCTGCTGCTGATCTCGTACGTTCTCGCTGCCTTCGACACTTCCTGTACAAATCAGTTCACTCAAATGCTTTGCAGTGGAGAATCATAGAAACCGACTGACATGGACGTCATCAGTAGATGATGCCGATTTAAGTCGTGATCCTGGATTATACAACACAAACACATCACACGAAAACACAGCAATCAAACATCAGAGACGCCACGAACACCAGAAACACACCGATGGCGTCTGTAGAGTCAGAGGAGCTTCATTCAGTGATCTGCAGAGAAACACAGCAGATAAGAATCACTCAACCTTTACAGGACGTGGACGCAAAACATTTTCTTGAAGCTACAAAATTAAACGGCTGAGTGTGCGACTCACCACGGCGACCTTGGTGGTCTGTTCGCGGGTTCGAATGCGCAGCTTGTTGACCGTCGTCTCTGCGATATCAGCTCTCTCCTCGGCGTCGTCCAGCTCGTGTTGGACTTTCCTGAAACGCACCGTGGTACCGCTCACCTGCTCCTCCTGGTGGACAAACAGAGCCACAGCAGCTGGGATTAACAGTTAAAACTTAACACTCACAATCAGCTCTGCCTCGTGTTTTTATTGTGTTTGACTTTTGACAGGACGACATTATGATAAAAGCGCTCACAGCGTTCTCAGCTTGTCTCTTGCAGCTCTTGACTTTGGTCTGGAGCTTCTCGACCAGCTCCTGCATCCTGAGCAGAGTCTTCCTGTCCTCCTCCGTCTGCAGGAACACAGAGAGAAACCAGTAAACACCACAGACCCAACAGAAGGTCTGTACGACGAGGAGGGAAGCAGGGGATCGAACCTGGTACGTCAGCTCTTTGACTCTTCTCTCGTAGCGACGGACTCCTTTCTGATAATCGTCACTCTTCTTCTGCTCCACCATCAGCTCCGTCTGCAGCTCCCTCACCTGCAAATACACAGGTCACTTGATTTATTGACCCTGTTTACATCTGTTAGCTGTTACTTGCTAAGTGTCTCCACTGTGACGTCACCCATCGGTTTGTGAGCTGCTGTTCTGAAGCCTCAGTTTCACATTTTGTTCAGCGCCATTTTGTTTTTTTGTAACCAGAAGTTACCATATAAGGAGGAGCAGTGGGTGGAGCCTGACTGAGAGTTTGCGGACACTGCACGCCCACCTACACCTGACACCTGCACCCATTGGACGGTACTAGCTGTCAATCACACATTATCCACCCCCCAATACATCTGGTGCTTTATGGTCTGTTTGACTCTAAATGATCATAATTCACTAAATGAACATCAGCTGTTTGAAGAAGACTTGAAACTAGAGACTGAGACAGAAACTCCTGAATGTTTACTGACGTTATAAGTCAAGTCGCCCTCTGCCTGAAGTCCACGTCTGTTGTGTTGCATCGTGTTGTGTTGCATCGTGTTGTGTTGCATTGTGTTGTTCACAATGCATAGCTGAGAAGAGCTCAACTTTTCATGTGTTTAAAGAAACACACAAGGCTTTTGCCAATCAAATCCCGTTAATGTGGAAGAGGAGGCAGCTGATGAACCTGGTGTGTGTTCATCTGGTTGTGGTTTTATTTCCCGTATACTTCTGTTTAGCATCGCAGTGGCAGCTAGCATAGCACATTAGAATGAAAGCTGTTGTATGTTGTGTGTTCCGAGCCTAAAACTGTGAATGTTGTCTTTATGACGGTCAACACGCTTTGGCCACGTCCACCGTCCAGCGTTAACGCAAGACAGACATTAGTCCGGTGTAACTGCTTCTAGTATTTATGCTAAGCTAGGCTAATAACTGACTCTAGCTGTGTACTTCACAGACATGAAAACCTTTTTGATAATGTTTAATTATTCCTTCCTGTTCGTCTCAGAATTATTTTTTTTGTAATCACTCACTCTCGTCTCCAGCTTGTGAAGCTGTTTCTTTCCTCCCTTCAGCGCCATCTGCTCCGTCTCATCCAGTTTCACCTGCAGGTCTGTCAAACACAAATCTGTCATCTGCAGGAACATCAGGAGACGAAGGGTCTTTAGCAGCGTTAGTGTCGTTTTTGTACCTTTCACTGTCAACTCCATGTTCTTCTTCATTCTCTCCAACATGCCGCTGCTGTCCTGCTCCTTCTTCAGCTCCTCCGCCATCAGAGCTGCCTGGAGGAACATATACATATACAGTACATCTATATACTGCATAAATACATATATACATACATTCCAAGAATTCTCTACAGCAGCATGACAGTTGATCTGTACGACTTAACAACTGATTCCATCAAGAAGAAAAGAGACGACAAGAAAACACAGGAAAAAAACTGATTGTGTTAGTTTTAGTTTGGTCAGAAGTAAAAGGTCAGAGGTTATGAGTCAGTACTGACATCAGTGATGGCCTTCTTTGCTTTCTCATCAGAGCTGCGCCTCTCCTGTATGGCCTCTTCCACCTCTCCTGTCAGCACAGACAGATCAGCCTCCATCTTCTTCTTGTGGTTCATCAGACCGGAGTTCTACAAGGAACAGGAAGCCGACATGAAATCAGTCACCGATCGATCAAGCTGTGAGTTAATCAGTGAGTTTATCGACGATCAGCCAGTTCACACCAAACTTCAGGGGAATCTCACCTGTGTGGAGAGCATGTTCACTCTCTCTACGACCTCCAGCAACTCGTGTTCGGCCATCTTGCGGGCCCGGTCGTTCTGCTCAAGGACCATACGGAGCTCCTCCTCCTCCGCCGTCATCAGAGAACAGCGTCGCTCCAACAGGAGGATCTGTTCTTTCAGCTGATGGGTCAAATGGACTTTATCCTCCAGCTCCACCTGGTGCTCTTTAACCTGGAACACATTTTTTTAATAATTAAATATTAGACTTAGGAGGTGAGGATTTCAGACATCTGGAAGCTCGGAGTAGAACCATGGCTCCTTCAATCAGGCTTGGGATACCCTACTTGGCAGACTACCTCCGTGACCCGAGCCCAGATAAACGGAAGACAATGGATGGATGGATTTAAAGGTGTTTGAAAGTTTTTGCTCTTGTAACATAGCTAACATTTGCATTAGTTGCTAACAAATTACTTACAAATCTTTCAGAAATGTGGGTTTAGCATCACACTTCATCCTTTCATTCATCAAGTTCTGTCTACAGAGGTGAAAACATCACCAGGTTAACACTGGTTTTCTTATATTTCAATCACTTCTTTGGTTCTACTGAAGTTAGCATGCTAACCAGCTAGCCCCAGCCTGTCTGCTGCTCAGAGGACGTATTATAACAACACAATTAAAGCTGCTTAAGAATCACAAACCTTCAGTATTTTGTTTTGAGGTTAATTTGCAGTTACCTGCGTCTGCAGGTGTCGGATGATCCTTTGGCTCTCAGCCGCCTGTCTGTTGGCGTGTCCCAGCTGAACCTCCATCTCATTCAGGTCAGCCTCCATCTTCTTCTTCAGACGAAC
>NC_061488.1:1533290-1725790 GCF_022539355.2 Hippoglossus stenolepis
TCTGCATCCGACAGGTTGTCCTGCTCCTGGGTGGATGGGATGGACAAAAACATACATTTTAGACATTTTAAAGAAAGGATGAGTTTACAAGGGATCAGCTAATTAAAGGAGTTATTAAATTATGACGCGACATTAATTAGTGAACAAGATTTATGAAATGTTTGATTTATTAAAATGTATTTTATTCCAAATTCATCTATTGTGTTATTTCTTAGGCTGATCAACTGTTTAGGGCCGAGCAGCGACGCAGGATACATGAGACTCGTGTGGTTAAAAGCAGGAGTTTATCTCTGCAGGCAGATTATTGTTTATCATTTTACTAACAGGCCAAAACAACATCAGCATTTATATTTATAATAATGTTTTTCCTCGAAATAACATCCAGGTGTAAACCCAAGGTGAGAGGACACAGAGGATTTGTGATGTCTCAGCATGTTTCAGTGCGACTTACAGCTTGGAGCTGCAGAGACAGGTCATTTTTCTCCTGAACCAGATCCACCTGCTTCACCTCGGCCTCCTGACGCTTCACCTCCGACCTGAAGAAGAAAAACAACGAACCAAAGTGACAGAGCGAAAAGACGAGAGAGCGAAGAGCAGAACAAACTAAAACCCAAACATCTTCCATCGTGTACGATTGTCCCAGTGTGATTTTACTGCCCACAGACGGGCGGGTGAACAGACCTGTCGAAGGCATCTTTGAGTTTGGTGAAGTCCTCGTTCAGAGCAGCCAGTTCTTTCTCCACCTGGGCGCTCCTGAGCAGGGGGCGGAGCTTATAGAACAGCATCATCCACGGCCAAGTCCGCACTGTGAAGAAAGCTCTGAGGTTGAACTGGATCACTATCACAGCCTCCCTGAAAAGAAGAAATAAAGACGACAACTGTGTTTTTATCACAGAGACGGGCGACATTTCTCAAAAGCACACACAGATTTTTCTTTCCCGGGAGGATTAAGTCGATAAACCGGATACAAAACTCTCTGAGTGATATGATTCTCGATCCCTCATCATATTGACCTTTGCAGTATCAGCTTCTCTCGTTGTTTCCTCATCAGCTTCCCTCTGCACATGGCCTGGACGACGGTGAGGATCTCAGACAGACGAGTGTCCCTCATGTCCTCCAGCAGACCCAACAGACCGGCCTTAAAAAATACCTGAGGAGCAGAGTGGAATGAAACAGATCATGTTTAAAGTAAGTTCTGGTAACAGCAGAATCAATTACTCAGAATATCTGTGTTGTACCTTAGTGTGTCCAAACTTGTACTGGGTGTGGTCGATGTTCAGGGAGCCCAGCAGTTTCTCCACGGCCTTCCTGCTGTCCACGAAGGAATCCTCCGGAATCGCAGAAGGATTCAAGATGCGATAACTTGGAAACCAGACAGACGTGCACATGGATTAACTGAAGGTTTGAAAATCAGCTGTAAATACTCGAGGTATCAACGCACAGACCGGACTGAAACAGCAGCTTGTGCTTCTGTGTTCGGTTTCGGACTCACCGCTGTCTGAACTCAGCGTACAGGATGCGGTTGGGAAAGCCCTTCCTGCAAATCCTGATCCCTTCGAGGACTCCGTTACACCTCAGCTGGTGGAGGACCCGGAAAGGATCCATCACACCTGGAAATCACATGGAAACACCTGAAACATCTCCAGCAACAGCATCAAGACGATCTCTACTGCAGCTCTCTGCCTCCACCAACCAGTGCAGTTTCAGGCTAAATATGTTTTGTTTCCTCATATTGACCAGGGTCATCTCCAGATCGTCCACGAGGAATTCCCTCAAGGCGATACAAGAATGAGACGGACGGACAGACAACCTGAAAACATGACGCCTCCCCACTGGGTGTTTGGTTACCTGGAGTCTTGGTCTCGTTGGGGATGATGCAGCGGACGAAGTGAGGCTGAGTGCTGCGGAGGTTCGCCATCAGCTTCTTAAGATTCTCCTGGATTCAAACACACAAAGACAAAGAGCTGTAGACTTCTATGAGGTGGGTCGAGTGTCGAGAGTCTCAACCAATCACAGCCAGTCGAGGAGGTTGTTGAAGAACCAAAACCCAAACGTACTGTAATCTGTTGTGAGTATGTTCTGCAACAGCTCACCTTGTGTAACTGGGAAACTGTTTGGAAGGAAGCTGCTTTCCTCCTGTGTCTGGTTTCATACTTCGGATCAGAAGCTGAAACCACATCACAAACAAACAGTTTACTATTCGTCCACAGTGTCACCTCACACCTCTTTCTTATATTTATTTATTTTTTCACATTTGCAGCCTCTGGGTTTTGTGAAGTACTTGAACCTGTGGGAAATCTTTGTCTATTTACCCATCTCAGTGGTGATGTAGTTCTCAAAAAGTTTAGCCATCAGCTTGTTTGAGGATTTCCGGAACAGAACCACCACCGTCTCATTCAGAGGATCTCTGTTTTTATCCAGCCAGCCTGTGATGTTGTACGGCACCTAAAATCAAAACACAGATTAGTTTCTCTTTGAATCTATTCCATCTTGTGATGTTGGGTTGTTTCCGTAGTCTTAGCTAGTGGGAGCCTAAAGATCCTGAGAAGAAGAGGCCCGAGCATAGAGCCTTGAGGGACGCCATGTCATTTTTGTTCTTTTGTGTATCAAGCTCTTCAAAATAAAAAATACATCGTTATTGTGCTTTGCTGAACCTTCACAGTTCTTCAGATGTAGTGGAAAAATCTAACTTTTAGTTCTGGAATCAAACTCTTTCATATCTGGAAGTGTTGGTACAAAAAGAACAATAGCAGAACAGTAATTGTAAAGTAATTTCTACGTCTGTCCATATTCAACATGGAGATATTTCTTATGGCTCCTCCAAAATCATAAACTGCATGTTTACTTTAATTTCACCTATGATTGTCACAGAAGATGTGATGGAGACATGTCCGCTGTAATGGATCAGTTTGCAAAAACATTCATATTTACTTGTTTTTCTATCAATCAATGCATCTGTATTAACTATTGACCAATTCAACTGGTGCAAAGGAACGATATGGGCTGATACGCACCACTCCAGCATAGTGAACCACCTCGAAGTGCGACTCATATTTGCGCTTCTTGTCCAGCCTTGGCCTCTGGAAGTTGGGCGACTTGCCCAGATGGTTGTCATAGAGTTTGGTTTTAAAGCTCTGGTCCGTGGCCTTGGGGAACATACACTCCTCTTCCATGATGGACAGAATACCCATGGGCTACACACAGAATCAGGGATTATTTTCATAAAGGCGATGCTAAACCTTTATTCAACGATATGACTGCAGATTTGTTTGCCCACACACAAACACACTTTCTCTATGAGGTCGATGCAGGCCTGTAAGTCCAAACCGAAGTCGATGAAGGTCCACTCTATCCCCTCCATCTTGTAATCCTCCTGCTCCTGGATGAACATGTGGTGGTTGAAGTACTGCTGCAGTTTTTCGTTGGTGAAGTTGATGCACAGCTGCTCAAAGTTATTGAACTGCAGAAAGACAGAAACATGTTTGTGGTTCAGCATCACAGACATGTTTTCCCTGTAGAAATATGAAGGATCATCGGTCCGAGCAACGGGCTCAGGACATCAAGCTCAAGACAAAGACGAGAAACACAAGGCAACTTCTAAAAAAACTAAACTCATTCAGGACTTAAGAGATGCAGCTCCAGGACGAACCAGTTCTACACCTGCACAGTAAACACAGGTTTTAAATCCAGAAATCTATAGATATTTTGTATTTGAAGGAACTTTTGGATCTCGACGGGATGTTTCTGTCCTTCTCTCTTCTTTACCTCAAAGATCTCGAAGCCGGCGATGTCGAGGACTCCGATGAAGTACTGACGAGGCAGCGGGGTGTATAAGGACGAGTTGATACGACTCACCAACCACTTGAACATGCGGTCGTACGTGGCCTTAGCCAGGGCTGCAACTGCAAAGTTAACCTGCACAGAGACAAGAAAATACAATCAGCAGATGGACTCAGTGTTTTAAAGTTAGTGTGACAGAGTATGAAAAAGATCTGGTTACCTGTTCCACAGTTTGTCCTTTCACAATGAACTCGTTTCCGACCTTGACGCGGGGGTTCAGGAGGCCCTTCAGCAGGTCGGCAGAGCTGATGCCCATCAGATAGGCTGCCTTATCCTCACCTACACACAACACACACATCATGTACATTTACACAGTATAATATAACAGTCAACAGGAATGGATGTACAGTGACTTACAGTTTGAATTCTCAGGTACAGGGACTTTATTTCATGATGTTTAAAACTTAAGAGTGACAAAATGACAATGTGTCTCCATGTTTGTGTGTTTTGTGTGTCTTCCTGCAGTGTTGTGTATCCACAGCTCTCCTGAGGCTGCTCTTACTCTCCGTGCCGTCGGCCTCGGCCTGCTCCTCCCTCTGTTTCTTCTTGAACTTCATGTTACCAAAGTGCATGATGGCGCCAACGATCTTATAGCAGCCGTACTTCTCTTCAGGAGTGAAGCCCAGCGTGTCCATGGCGTGCTGCACACAGGCAGAGGTCAGAGGTCAGGGTTAGCGTGACGTCGGGGCCAGTGCGTCTCTCTGAGGTCAAAGGTTACTTACGTCAGTGAGCTTCAGCTCCTCCCCGTCGTTGATGCTGTCCACCTTGGTCTCACCCTGGCAGCAGAAGTGGTAGTCGTAGGGGTTGGTGGTCACCAGCAACATGTCTGCAACAACCCACAACCACAAATATTACAGCATCTCAATAACAAAGCACCTGGATCGCCCCCTGGTGGCTGGTTGCAGTACAGGTCCTAATCCCTGCCTCCTCCATGTTAGCAGATTGTTTGGTCCAACAAAAAAATCCAAATCCACGATAAATAAATGTTTGTCAAAGAAGGTTTCTGTCATTTCAGGTCGTTCTTATCAAACTGATGTTTGTTCATGTTTCTGATCAGTTTAGTTTGAATTAGTTGATGATATACAAACGAGCTGAGACATCGTGATTGACAGCTGAGACTGACCCGTGATTGGTTCTGATTTTTAGTTGTTCAGTAACAGTTTTGATATAAAAATATGAATATCAGTGAATATTAATGAGATTAATAACATTATTTGTAGGTGGTGATCCTGGCTTGTGATTGGACAGGTTACATCAGTGGGCGGGGTTACCTTGTAGCTCTGGTTTGTGATTGGACAGGATCTGGTAGTAGATGTGGTAGCTCCTCTCTCCGGGCTGTTGGAACACGACTCTGGATTTTTCCAGAAGATCTGATCAAATTGAACAAATGGACGACTTAGGTTTTATATCAGTGTCTGATCGTTCAGGCACGATGGAAATAGAATCATGATAAATGCAGAGCTGCAAGATTCCTGATTTCTGTCATTTTAAACCAGTTTTACTACATTTAAGAAAACAACAGGCAGTAAACTTGATAATATCTAATCCACTATTACGACCTTTAAAATCCTTTCAGGTCACAACTTACATTATTTTCATCACATTGTAAATTTGTGCATCAAATAGGCTGCAGAAAATACGCTGATTATTCTGAAATGAAATCAAAAATATATTAAAAAATCTAAATCAAAATGTTAGGCCTATTCCCTTGCTACTTGAAAATGTTTAAAATATGAATGTTATTGTATTGTATTGCAGTTTCAGGTCCTTGGCAGTGGGGGTGCTACACAAATAAAAACACACAAACATCCAGAAACAGTCGAGACATCAACTTTTAACAAATTCAATTTTTCCAGAGCTGTTGTAGAGAATCTGAAGTTGATTAAAAACTCACAAATGTCGATGTCGGCAGACGCCAGCTTCCCCGTCGTCCCGAAGTGAATCCTGATGAACTTTCCCTGCCACACAAACACACACTCGTTACCACACAATAATAAATATTAAACTTTCATCAGTGACGAAGCCTCAGTCCTCACGAAACTCACAAAACGAGAGGAGTTGTCGTTTCGGATGGTTTTTGCGTTGCCGAACGCTTCCATAGCCGGATTAGCTTCAATGATCTGGTCCTCCAAAGATCCCTGAACGCACAGAGACGGAGAAGAACAGTTTCATTATGTGACTCAGTGTTTTATATAAAATACAATTTCATATTAATATATAAAATACAGGGAGACAGTGAAGAGAGAAGAGATGTTGAGGTGACTCACTCCTTTCTTCACATTTTCTCCCAGAGAAGCGATGATGGCGAAATACTGAATCACTCTCTTAGTGTTGACTGTTTTCCCTGCACCAGACTCACCTCTGACAACAGCAACACACAACAACACACAACAACACACAACAACACACAACAACAAACAACACAGATGCATTGTCATTCAGGTCCAGGTAGAAAAATCACTGAAAACGAAAAGTACTAAAAATGTATGTAACAGGTTAATTCTTCTTTTAAACAATGCTCCTGTTGCGGTCGAGACTCACGTGATGAGCATCGACTGGTTCTCTCGATCTGTGGAGGAGAACGAAGCCATGAAATAAAACCAGCAGAGGAACAGAAGAGCTCCGAGTAGAGCAGTGACTTCTGGGTAATATGTCGTCTGAATGACCACATGATAGGACAATAGTGGGATAATTAAATTCTCGCCTGACCCCCCCGGGTGAGGTCAGGACGCCTCATCAACGTTAGAGGTCAAAGGTCGATCAGACTCACTCTGCAGCAGGTCGGTGTAGGCGTTGTCGGCGATGGAGAAGATGTGGGGCGGAGTCTCTGTGCGCCGCCTTCCTTTATAGGCCCTTACCACCTGACGAGAGTAGACCGGCAGCGACTTGTACGGATTGACACAGACACAGAACAGCCCCGAGTAGGTCTGCACACACACAGACACACACACACACACACACAGTGAGAATAAGGACAGCGTGTCGGGGCGGTGACGTTCACTCAGATACGTACGTAGATCATCCACATGCTGTATCTTCTCCTCATGTTGAAAAGGACAGAAGCTTCGTTCAGATTAGTCAGCATGGCCATGTCCTCCAACATGTCGAACCTCGCAGGGTTCATGGGCTGGAGGTCGTCTCCTTTCACGATCAGAAACTGAAACACAGGAAACAACCAGGTTGAAGATCACATGACCAATGTGTGAAGATCAATACAAAGATCAGTGCAACATAATGATGATTATTAGTTTATCATTAATACATAAGAGTCAGTTCAGTTCCCCAAAAAATGTGGAGAAACGCAGAGAGCAGCATTAAACTGAAACTTGTGATTGTTATTAAATTGTTTAACAACTAACTATTAATAACTAACTAACTAACTAACTAACTGACTGACTAACCCACCCGTCCGTCCTTGGTCTCCACAGTGGACTTGTCTCCATTCACTTCTTTCAGCTCCACTTCAACATACGCTTCAGTCTCGTCCGGCATCCAGACACGCTTCGTACCTGAGAGAAAAGAATCACACTTATTTTTATTTCTACACACAAACAAACACACAAGTTACATTTCGACCACAGGATCTAAGAACCTCTGTGGGAACTTTGATTGTTTAGAAACGTTGAAAAGATGTTTTAACGTCAAGCTGTTCGGTTCAGTATTAACACTTAAAGATAAATTCTTCTGACGTTTTCGCCTCTTTGAACAGTTAATCAGAGAACGCAATGAATCATGGGAAACGTTGGACCGGGAAGGATCCAGCCGGTGGAGCCATGTTCGCTCTGGACGGACACATCTGTCCACCGCCATCGGAGGAACCTTCGAACTGGGACGGTCAAGTCCAGCATTTTATCTCAGATGTCATTTTGAAGTGTTTGTCTCTTTTTCAACGTCGACATCAACACGATTTGAATCTGCTCCGTGAAGTCTTACAGTGTAATGTACAGCGTCGCACTAATGCTGCCTGTACATTACAGTTATCACAGCCTCGTTGTTGTTGTGTAGTTTTCAGACACAACCTCTGAGTTCTTGAAAAACGTTCCTGGGTCTAAACTTTGTCGGTATTTTGGTTGAAATGCAGCTTTAAATAGAAACAGGTAGAAACCCACAGTTCTAATGTTAATTTAAAATGAAGATGAGTACAGTGAATATGAATAAATATGAATGTGTCATACCATCATAAGCCTGGGCCATCGCAGCCAGCTGCTCCAGGTTGGTGAGACGAATGAAGCGAGCAGCTTCTCCAAACTCGTCCAAATCCAGGAACCGAGACATCTGAGCACAAGAGGATTCGTTAAAGGTGCAGACGTTTGATTTCAAAACCACAGTTGTGTGGAAGCACTTTGTGCAAAGACCACGACTTGTGTGTTTAGTGTTTCTCTCCTCAACAGGAACCTTTAACATCGTTGTGATGTCATGTGACGTCATGTTTTTGCGTAGTCCACGCCCAGTAGCTCGTCTGACACGCCCCCTTATGAGGACAGGTAAAGTGAGGACGGAGACACTTCCTACACATGTTGGACGTGTTTGACCAATCACCAAACGTCCAGCTGGACAATCATATATATATAGTGTTACATTGCATTGTACACTTGCTGCTGCAGTATTTGAGTATTTGTCCGTAAATTGATGAGTTTTGACAGTTTTGGAAACAATGGATCAAATTCATCAGGCTTTGATTCAGTATAGAAACTGCTCATCAGCAGAATTATTATTAACATCTTCAAACGTCAAAAAGCCAAATCGCTGTTTGTCTCTTTCACTGAGAATCTTTATTTAGCTTCTGCGTGAAGACCAACCAGCGAACTGGCCCAGCAGCCGTTTCCCAGTCACCTCCACACATTCCTCCGGACCTCAGAGCAGCTGCCACAGCAGACTCTCCCTGTATTATTGTCTTTTCATGCCTGAGCCTCCGTCGCACACAGACACAACCGCCACACAAATCCTCACAGTAAATATCACTGGTTATATTTACTGTCAGACAGCAGATGTTGGCTCTTTGGGATCAGGTCTTAAGTTGGAATCACAAACAGATGAAGACACAAACAGATGAAGACACAAACAGATGAAGACACAAACAGATGAAGACATTATCTTCATGAAACAATCACAGTTAATAACCTGATTCAGAAACAACAGCACATAGATGCTTTCACACAGACCGTCCCAGCAATGCAGATTAATATGTACACATATCTATATCAAACTATATATACTGTGTAACTGGAAACTCTTATTGTAGGTCAGTGGTTAATTATAAACATCCCTAATCATAACGTTATTTAATAAAATGCATCATCTGAGCAGAACATAGACAGATATTATAAAGATAGATTATTAGATGCAGTCGATATCTCAAACCTCTGAGTTCTGATGAGGATTAAACAGCTTTTAAATTCAATCTGACAACTTCCGGTGTTTGTGATTGTTTGTTTGTGTCAAATCTGACTTGATGCAGCAGATCAGCTCAGATTTCACTCAAACGTCACAAATACTAATTCATAATTTAAGCTAATGATGTTAATTCAGTGCTGAATCATTGAGGTCGTAGAGAAACTGAAGATAATGCAGCTGCAGCAGTTTGTCATGCATCATCTTTGTATTTCTAAATATCACCAACTTCTTGGGCCTTTGTTGTATAAATTTGACAGGTTTGGATTTTGCAGCTGCAGTTTTTTGATTCCTGATCAGACTCTGGATCTCCTCTAACCTCGCCGCTCTGGACGGTTTCCCTCGCTGAGACTCGCGGATGCTGTCGTCTTCAGAGACTTTGTGAGGTGGACGTGATGGAGGAGTCAGATTCCTGTGTACTCACTGTGTCAGGTTGGTCTGGTCCGAAGCTCGCGGTGGATTCAGTGTCTCTGCTGCAGCACGATACGTGAGGAAGTTCTGAAGAACATAGAACAGAGCCTCGCCTCACTTTATAACCTCTCTGTAAAGGTCGCCGCAGCATGTGACCTCCTCCGCTGCAGCTGATTGGTGGGGCTGGTGTCAGTGGACGGTCATAAAAGGCCTGATGGGGTCGTCATGGAATTCCAAAATGAAGCAGAGAGGCAAAACTAAAGCCACATGTGCTCATCCTCTGTCTCAGCTACTGTATCCGGTCTATCTATGGAAGCTGAGCCACCACGTCGCTCCATACTTCTCTCTTTCTCTCTCATGGACTCATCCATCCATCTATGGTCATCAGACCTCCACCTCTCCCTCACTCCATCCTCTCCTGTTTAAACCAGGATTGTTCATTACTTCTTTTGTTTAAATTGTATTATATCTACGATGTAAAGTTGTTAACAGATTAATTATCGGCTGAAATCTCACGCTCCCTCTGTCTTTGTGTTTCTGATGGAGAATCTGCATCTAATCACGACAACAGGATGAAACTCAGTGTAGAGACATCATGTCTGAGGGAAGTGTTTCTAAAAGTTAAATTGTTGTCTTCTTCATTAGGTCTGTTTTTGTATTAATGACCATTTGGTTAACCAGGTTTAGAAATGATGGACAAAGTGTTGAACAGGAGTTGTGTCCCTGAATCAGGTCACAGCCGGCCCCGCCCTTATCTCTGCAACTTCGAGCGGCTGCAATTACTGCAGCTCAGCCCCCATAGATCATTAGTTAATTAGCTTAGTGGCTTCATCACGACGCACAACAAATCCTGGGATAATACATTTGTTGTTGCCCTGTTTGAAGGAGTCTCTGAAATGGGACAGACCCACGGTGATGGTGCTGTGACTGGGGACGCCCGTGATGCTCGTGCCTGAAGGTTCGGACCCGGATCCGTCCTCAGCCTCTGGAGGACGACGCCCCTCAGTCAGGACGACGCCCCCGAGTCAGGACACAGCTTCTCTGGTGGTAATAAACCAGAAATGTCCTTTTTACCAAAAATGAAAATAAATATAGTTAATCTATAATGTAGATTAATTTAACAATATATTTTTAAAAATTAACAGTTGGATATAAAACTTTACCCAAGTTTAAAAAAAATATTTAAAACAGAAAAACAGCAAAGTGCAAAATAAAGTCATCAAAGACCAGTTTTAGTGTTGTTCTCTTACTTATCAAATATCAAACACTTATTTGTCTTTTCTTGTTGGATTTATTTATTGTTAAATAAAGTTTATATTTCTCCCTCCACACCTCCGCAGCCGCCAGCTGCCTCCAGTGGACGAGCGGGGGATCGACCGAGAGCTTGGACTTTCTCTTGGCAAAGAACCAAACATGTAACTCTCTGTTTGTTTCTCTCTGTTTTATGTGAAGCTCTCTCCCTCCGTCTCTTTGTCCTCCATCCATCCCTCGCTCTCCCTCCAGTTGTCTCTCCAGCTGATTCTCTCTAATCCAGGATAACTTTGTGTGAAGCTTAAAAACTGACTCACACACCCTTAATAACACCTGACCTGCAGTGCACGCACACACACACACACACACACACACACACACACACACACACACACACACACACACACACACACACACACACACACACACACACACACACACACACACATATTTTGCAGACCTCTAACAAATCCTCCTTTTGTCATGTTTACGATGTTTGTTCTCCTCTTGAGCTTTGGTGCTTTGTATCGGCATCTTTTTTTTATTTGTTCTCTCAACTTTTATTTATGAGGTGAAGTTCCTCAACAAATAAAAACATGAATCTGTATTCATAGTCATAAAGTCATTAGATTCCAAATAGATTTGTTATAAATATAAAAGAAAATAAACATTAAATCAAAATCAGGGAAGATAAAACAAACTGAGATAAAACAAAACTGCCTTTAAATGAACTATTCTTATTTAACTTTAACTAATAAATTAACACTAAAAAGACAGTTCCAATAACAAACAGCAGGGGGCAGATACATAATATTTGTAGATTCAGGATTACGTGTTGACAGAAACATGAAGCTGCTGAACGCTCGAACCACAACTCGCGAGAAATGTGTGTCCAACACTCATTGGACCTTTCCAGCGTGAGGACGAGAGGAGGAGACGCCAGGTTCTGAAACAGCTTCACAGCAGCTGTCGACAGATCACAACGTACGACTGTGGATATTTATATCAGACATACCGTGAATTATCAGGTTCTCTGTGGCGATAATAGTGATGTGTCTTCATTATTCTACATCAGGACGATTAATGGTCTCAATGTACAAAAGAATGAATCATAATCATCGTTCATTAACAGTTATTCAATAATTATAATATTAAATATATATAAAATAATGTTAAAAAGTAATAAAACAATCAGAAATTTGCAAAAACACCTAAACTAAGTGTTTTACTGCAGACTGCAGATAAAGATGGACGACATGACAGCTCCCAAAAGGGAAGCCAAAGCCTCTTGATCTCCCCCTGGTGGCCGGCCGCAGTATAGGTCATAACCCCACCTCCTCCATGGTAGTAGATGGGACATGGACCAAAGATGTTTCTGTCATTTCAGCTCGTTCTTATCTCACTGATGTTTGTTCAAGTGTTTCTGATCAGTTTGGTTTTAATGACGTATTTGATGATTTAAAAAGAGGCTGAGACGTCATGATTGACAGCTGAGACTGACTCCTGATTGACAGCTGAGACTGACTCCTGATTGGTTGATGTCAGCTCATTAAATGTTGGTGGATCCAGGAAAGTTTTAAAATTTCCATCAATTTCTCAGTTAATATTTCATAGAACTTGATGAAAAAAATTGGACACATTAGAGGCCTGATATTTATGAGTGTGTGTGTGTGTGTGAGTGTGTTTGTGTGAGTGTATGTATGTATGTATGTATACACACACACACACACACACACACACACACACACACACACACACACACACACACACACACACTCAGCCCTTGTGCACAGTGTTAATACCAAAAGAATAGAATATAAATCCTCTTACATTTGAGCTGGACAGCAAATCACACACCCGTCATACCAGAGCACACACACACACATTTGTAATCAGATTGAACAGAATGTCCTCGATCCTACAGCCTAAAAGAGTGGTCCTCACTCACACACACACACACACACACACACACACACAGTGTATCCCAGAACAATGGGCGACGCTATAAATTTATTTTAGCTGAACAACAGAGAGACGCCACAGGAGCCGTGACATTGTCCTCTCAAGCTCCATAATGCTACAGACACACACACACACACACACACACACACACACACACGCTCTTACACAATGTTTTCCATAATCCTCAAACTGAAATTTCGTCATTTCCTTCATGACATTTTATTTGTTTAGCCCATATTCACAAATCAGAAATCCCAACTTCCCAGAATTCCCAGTGACAAATGTGTAACTGGGTCTAAAACCTGAAGGCCGCTCAGTTTGTTGCTCTGCAGGATCAGGACGAGCGGCTCGACCCGAGAATGTGTCGAATGTTTCACTTTTTGATTGATTTCCAAAATAGCTGCAGGTTCATTTTAATTAAAGAACTTGTTTAATCTCGAGAAGAGTAAATCATCTCCAGCAGTCAGTTATTTCTTTTGTGCAAATTAATTTGGTGCGTTATGAAGAACCCACAGAATCATCATGAACTCAGCTACACTCGTTGTTCAGCCTCTTTCAGCTCCAGCTCTGCAGGAAGCTGATGGGATGTAACAGGAGAGCAAACCAGGGCTAAAGAGAATGTGATATAACTTCAAATACAACTCGTGGTTTGTGACACGTTTAATCAAAACAGCTGAATATGTGATGATATTTCTGAAACGTCCTCTTATTTGTTCCTGATTCTTCAGTTGGCCGGTAATGTTCAGAGAGAGTTCAGCTCTGGAAGTGAAACATTGATCCTCATGTATCATGAGACAGAGACACGTGGAGAACGACAGCACCAGAGAGAGATCAGGTGAAACACTGAACAGGTTCTCTTTTTGATCGGTTTATGAAAAAGTTAAAACTGCAGATTTCAATGGATTCGGGTTAAAGTTCATTCAGTTTGAGGTTTTTTCATTTGGTTTAAACTGATTAGAATCTGAATAATAATCGCTGTAAATTAGTCTCAACCAAACTGGGTTCAGCTCCTTCACCGGGTCACTCAGAGAACAGCTGGAGGGAATCGATCCAATCAGAAGATCAGCCAGAGCATCAAAATACACACACACACACACACACACACACACACACACACACACACACACACACACAGGACCTGGTGACTGGTCTGGTCAGGCAACAACTATGGGCTGCATTCCACCAAGGCTCCAGAGCAAAGCTCCAAAATCCTAATGGAAGCTCTGCAAACACACAGACACACACACACACACACACACACACACACACACACACATTTAAAATACACATTGACCATAGGCAGCACCGACCAGAACAGCACCTGTTGTTATGGAAACATGATCGAGAACAATGACAACATTCATTGGTCAGATATACATACTTACAATTTATACATAACATCACACACACACACACACACACACACACACACACACACAGCAGGGTGAGCTGAGAACAATACACTCTATTTATAGACCATAATATGCACACACACACACACACACACACAGAACAATCTGACTTTATCTTACCATTAATATTTATTGGTGTTTATTTGTAAAGTAAATACATTAATACACATGATAATGTTCCTACAGTGACGCATCAGAAGCGTCTTAGTGTCATGAGGCAGTTTCCAGGTCAGGCTACACAAGTTCTAAGTGAGCGTTTCAGAGGGGACTTCTGGCCCCTCCTGGCAGGACTAGGAGACCCTCCCCTGGGGCTACCCCTGGGGCCACTCCCCCTGGGGCCACTCCCCATGGGGCCACTCCCCTGGGGCCACTCCCTCTGGGGCCACTCCCTCTGGGGCCACTCCCCCTGGGGGCCACTCCTCTGGGGCCACTCCCCCTGGGGCCACTCCCTCTGGGGCCACTCCCCTGGGGCCACTCCCCTGGGACCACTCCCTCTGGGGCCACTCCCCTGGGGCCACCCCTATGGGGCCACTCCCCTGGGGCTACCTCTGGGGGCCCACTCCCTGGGGCCACTCCCTCTGGGGCCACTCCCGTGTGGCCACTCCCCCGGGGGCCACTCCCATGTGACCACTCCCCTGGGGCCACTCCCTCTGGAGGCCTTTCCCCTGGGAGCCACCCCTCTGGGGCCACTCCTCTGGGGCCACTCTGGGGCCACCCCCTGGGGCCACTCCTCTGGGACCACTCCCTCTGGGGCCACTCCCTGGGGGCCACTCCCCCTTGGGGCACTCCTCTTGGGCCACTCCCCTTGGGCCACTCCCTCTGGGGCCACTCCCCTGGGACCACTCCCTCTGGGGCCACTCCCCCTCGGGGCCACTCCCCCTGGGGCCACTCCCCCTGGGGCCACTCCCCCTGACAACAAACCCTCCACCACCTCCTGGTTTCTGTCTTACTCTCACCGGACTCGTCATTGACTGAAGCTCAGACTCTTTGAAGTGGTTCATGAAATCATGTGATTAATATAAAACAGAATTCACAGGATCCCAGAGAAGAATCCTCTCTGTGAGGCGTCTACGTGTCTCCTCCCTCTCGCTGAGGGTAAACAACGGAGGACGTCCCACCTCGTTAAACCCAATGAGACTAATTGGGATTAGTGAAAATATACAAATAAAACGTGATTGAGTTGAGATGTGGAATCTGCTCATGTGTCTGTATGATGACACATTATGGTGAAATGGATCATTACTGTGGAACCGGCGACAGTTTGAATGTGATTTAATCAAAACGTTTAGAGCAAACATTGAGAATAAATAAAGAATTTTAATTTATATTCAAACTGAATAGTGTAAATATATCCAGAATACATGTCGTAAACAGTTGTACACAGTCAAAGGATTTAATTTTCATTTCCATACATGAATATTTCAAGTATCAGATCAGTTATAGCATCAGATACGTTTCAGTGCTTTTTGTCAGACGGAAGAAAGTTCAAAGAAAAAAACAGCATAGCAGTTATCTGGAAGAATCCCATCATGCATTGCAGTATATTGCAGATAACTTTGGTATTTTAATACCTAAACAAAGCTCATCAGTAAATTTACAAAAAAACAGCATCTGGATCAAAGTGGATGCCAAACCAACACGTTTGATTTCTTCTAAACATGTAAAACATTGAACACGTCCGGACATTAATCTTTTTTCTGATTATTCTTAAAATATAAACTTTGTGATAATTCACTCAGAGGATTTCTTCAATCTGACTGAAATGAAACAGGATTTAGTGTTTAAGAGTTTTCTCAGGTTAGAGTTAAACTGTGTGTCAGCAGATTTAAAAGTAAATCACATTATTAACGTTAACTCTTGTTGAGTTTTAAATACTGACCAGTTACATTCAACAGTCTTTCATTAACTAACAACAAAAACATGTGATGCTTCATGGTGACTCCGCCCCCTGTGACATTACTTCCTTAAACACGTGTCAATCACAAAAACAGAATCTGATTCAGAGAAAAAAATCTGAAAAATCCAGATTCACAGTTTTTCTCTGAATCTCAGTGAATTTAAATATTTTCATAACAAATAGAAACGTTTAAATGTTAGAGATAAGATCATTGATGCCGTTTTCATATTTAACACAACGATCGTAACTTGTTCCCGATTGTTGATTTAAACTAAACACGAATTACTCAGTATTTCAGATTTGTACAGGTTATTATTTTTTTTTTTTGTTCTGTTGAATCAAGTGGATCCACTGAAACAATATAAAGATTATTTCTAAATTCTCACATATAAACAAACATGTGACAGTTTTACAGTAGATTAAAAACACGTCATTAATAACACTGATCATTTCTGTCTCATCAATTATTTTATATTGCTAATATTCATTCACATTTTGAAAAGTTCACAACAGTAACTTTAAAAACAATTTAATTTAAGCTTCTAACTGAAAAATAAAAACTTTTCAAGAAAACAAAATTCAGACAGAAAAAGCTAAATGACCTGAAAGTGATGGACAGTGAATAGGCTCCACCCACTGACACCTGGACGCCAGGTGTCAGTGAAACTGATGAGAAACAGATCTACAAAAATAATGTTTCAATACAAGTCCTAATTTAATCTGTGTTGATCTGTGTTGATCAGTCGTGTTGTGATGTGTTTCTGTCACTTGAAAACAAAACCAAGCAGCTGAAGAGTCACAAACATCTGTTGTTTGTGATGTCATCATTAACGGGATGATGATGTCATCATAACGGTTGTTTTAAATCAGTGACGATGGAAGACAGAATTCACTCCATCATCTTTCAGTTATTACATCATCAGAACTGAAGCTCTGTTCTGATTGGTCAGATGAAAGTTGTGATTGACAGTTTCTTCTTCTTCTCTAGATAAACAACTGTTTGTTTGTTTTGTTCTTTTGTTTCACTTCCTGTTTCCTGCAGCAAAAAAAGACTTCCTGTTCGGCCAGTTTCCCTTTGTTTGTCCTTTGAGAAAACCGAGCCCCCGATGATGTCACAACCATTGACTCTGCCCATGATGATGTCAGAGGAGAAGACTCCGCCTCCTGGTCGGACTGTTTGCTGGATAGAAAGAAACTTTATTTTACTCCAACACGTTTAAGAATTGTCTTTGTATGTAATTGAAACTTTATCTCAGCTGAAGGTCAGTGAGCAGAAGTTCTGGAGCTTTCAGTCCGGTCACATGAACTTCAGCCTCAGAAGATGTGAACCTGTTGTCATGGAAACTTTGTGATGAGCTCAAAAGCTCCAGAGGAGCTGCTCAACGAACCTGATGAGGATATTGATTGGGAGTTACCTGTGTCAGGTGTGTGTGTGTGTGTGTGTGTGTGTGTGTGTGTGTGTGTGTGTGTGTGTGTGTGTGTGTGCGTGTGTTACCTGTGTCAGGTGTGTGTGTGTGTGTGTGTGTGTGTGTTACCTGTGTCAGGTGTGTGTGTTACCTGTGTCAGGTGTGTGTGTGTGTTACCTGTGTCAGGTGTGTGTGTGTGTGTGTGTGTGTGTGTGTGTGTGTGTTACCTGTGTCCAGTGTGTGTGTGTGTGTTACGTGTGTGTGTGTGTGTGTGTGTGTGTGTGTGTGTGTGTGTTACCTGTGTCGTGGGTGTGTGTGTTACCTGTGTCCGGTGGGTGTGTGTGTGTGTTACCTGTGTCCGGTGGGTGTGTGTGTTACCTGTGTCCGGTGGGTGTGTGTGTGTTACCTGTGTCCGGTGGGTGTGTGTGTGTGTTACCTGTGTCCGGTGGGTGTGTGTGTGTTACCTGTGTCCGGTGGGTGTGTGTGTGTGTTACCTGTGTCCGGTGGGTGTGTTGTCATCGTTCTCTTTGTCTCTTTTTCCAGGTGAATCTCAGACAAACTGAAAATCGACATTGCTGAAATGACAGTGACCTCATGATGACATCATCTGTGGTGACATCACAGAACTCAGGGTCAAAGGTTGTGATGAAACTTACTGTCAGGAAGCTTCGTCACTCTGTTTCCAAGGTTACTGAAGTATTGATGACTCATTGCGTCTTCAGCAGAGATCCTCTTCTTCCCTTCAAACTAACGATTCAAAAATATGTTGTTATTGTTATTGTTATTAATGACAATATAACTTTAATGTTATTATTTATTATGATGATGTCACATCCCATCTTAGACACGTTCACTGACCTGCAGGAATTTTGACAACAGCTCCACTCCTTCACTGCTGAGCCTGAAAAAACACACACACACAAACCGAAGAGAAGTGACACCTATTTCTGAATACAATTTACATAATTATTATTATTACTTTATTTTTCTTTAATGACTATTTTTAAGTTTTATTATTTAAGCATTTCAGTCTAATTTCATTTGTCTTTATTTTGTTTGTTTTTTGTTGTTGCTTCCTGTGCGTTCAGATCTTTCCTAACCACTATCCCTTGACCCCGATGGAAAAAGTCACGAGGTCAAGGAAAGATATGAGGGAGAAGACGTAAGGAGTTAGGAAAGGAGAACCAGGAGAACCAGGAGAACCAGGAGAACCAGGAGAACCAGGAGAACCAGGAGAACCACGGTTCAGAGAAAATCAGACTCCACTTACACTAAACCAACATTGAAGCTTCTTTCTTTATCATTTAGAGAATCGTGGTCATTTCACTCAGTGAGGAAGGTCCCTGGCAAAGTGGGATCGGATCTCTGAGGAAGATGCTAAAGCCGAGTGTAACTGGGGTCAGAGGGTCGTCAGTGTAGCTGTGTTGTGTAGCTGTGTTGTGTAGTTGTGTTGTGTAGTTGTGTACCTTGGGGTGTGGTCACTCAGTCTCTCTGCTCTGTACTGAGGAAACTTGAACGTCACAAACTCGTCATTAGAACTGATCCCAGACCAGATTTGCTCTGTGGGTGTACCTGTACACACAAACACACACACACACACGTTCTCTGTTCACTCACTCATTTGAAACTGTACCTGCTGTTACCATGGTGACTATGTTTAAGACACAACCCTATGATGATGAGGTGACGTCACAGTGACATCACACTTTATGAGTTTGTAAACAGAACCAGGAAACAAAGCCAGATGCTGATTGGTTCTTACCGAGTAGTTTGAAGATGAAGTGAAGCTCCTCCTCCACCGTGGAACCAGGAAACAAAGGTCGACCTGTCGCCATCTCATAGAAGATACAGCCTACGCCCCTACAGACAGACAGGTGAGAGAGAGAGAGACAGGTTAGAGAGAGAGAGAGAGAGAGAGAGAGAGAGAGAGAGAGAGAGACAGGTTAGAGAGAGAGAGAGAGAGAGAGAGAGAGAGAGAGAGAGAGAGAGAGAGAGAGAAGGAGAGAGAGAGAGAGAGAGAGAGAGAGAGAGAGAGAGAGAGAGAGAGAGAGGAGAGAGAGAGAGAGAGAGAGAGAGAGAGAGAGAGAGAGAGAGAGAGAGAGAGAGAGAGAGAGAGAGAGAGAGAGAGAGAGAGAGAGAGAGATAGAGAGAGAGAGAGAGAGAGAGAGAGAGAGAGAGAGAGAGAGAGAGAGAGAGAGAGAGAGAGAGAGAGAGAGAGAGAGAGAGAGAATGTTACCTTTCCCTCAAGTTCATACAGAAGTTACGTAATTCGTTCATAGTAATCAACCTGGTTTCCACTGTGTATAAGTATAAGTATATATAGTGTTGCAGTACTGACCACATGTCGATGTGAGTAGAGTAGTCGGTGCTGCCCAGTAAAATGTCTGGAGGTCTGTACCACAGAGTCACCACCTCGTTAGAATACGTCTTCGTAGGAATCGACTTCGCTCGAGCTAAACCTGAAGTGAACAGAACAATCAATACGTTATCAACATATTCATATATCAATATTAACATTATCATAAACCTGACACACACACATCAATAATAATCAACACATTATCAATATATTAAATATTATTATAACATTATATCATTTATATCATAGTTTTCATTATGATCATTACACGTGTGTGATTCATATTAGTTGTTAGTGTGTCTGTTGTATGTGAGTGTTAGTATGTTGTGTCTGTTGTGTGTCTGTTGCTTGTCACTCACCGAAGTCGGCCAGTTTGAGTTCTCCTCGCTCATTGATGAGCAGATTCTGAGGTTTCAGGTCTCGATGAAGAACTTTTCTTTTGTGGCAGTACGACAAACCTCGAAGTAACTGAAAGAGGAAGAGCTGCGAAAAGAAGTGAAGTGAGTTAACCATAACCATGAGTAAACTAAACCAACTCTGAGTAAACTAAACTAAACCTGAGTAAACTAAACCAACTCTGAGTAAACTAAACTAAACCTGAGTAAACTAAACTAAACCTGAGTAAACTAAACCAACTCTGAGTAAACTAAACTAAACCTGAGTAAACTAAACTACCATAGAATATAACCGGCAGTAAAAGTAGGACAAAGAATGACGGTAAAGTTCTCATTCACAAAACTTTGTCCTCTACAAACAGTTGATCTTAATATGTATTTATGGATATAAGCTGTGTCATATTTAGGGGCCGATTGCGTCGCAGTGGCGCGACTAGACTGCTCCACCGGGTGGATTCCTCCCAGTCCAACATATCCCATGATTCATTGCGCTTCAGTGACGAACTATAAAGCTAATGCTAATGCTAATGCTAACACACTGTTAATAAACAACTTCCTGTCGGTGTTTGTATTTTATGTTCAGGTGATTCAGACCTGCAGCTCAAATACAACTAACTAACTAACTGAATGTAAACTAACTAGTTCAGATTCTATTGAACTCACAACTCTGTCTATATGTAAATGGTAAAAAAAGTACAGTATATATTTTATATATATATATATATATATATTATAAACATTATAAATATATGTATATAAAATATAATCCATATCAGTATCAATAATAAATATTATAATAAAAATGAAGTTCTCTCACTTTGAAGTTGTGAGCATTGATCATGTTTCCACAGTCGTCCAGGTACTGTTTCAAATCTTTGTCCTGAAACACACAACAGATACACATCAGACTCATTAACATACAGTGTGTGTGTGTGTGTGTGTGTGTGTGTGTGTGTGTGTGTGTGTGTGTGTGTGTGTGTGTGTGTGTGTGTGTGTGTCTCACCAGGTACTCAAACACCAGTGTGAGGGATTTCTGCGTGTGAATGATGTCGTGAAGCGTGACGATGTTGGCGTGTTTCAAATCCTTCAACAGAGAAACTGGGGGAGAAAACACACACATTAATACACACACTGAATTTGTGTCTCTGTCTGTAGTATTGATAACGCAGTGTTATTGATAATATTATTGACACTGTAGTATTATTGATGTATTATGGATAGTACAGTAGTCTTGATACTGCAGTATTGATCGTGTACCTTCTCTGATGGCCGTACACGGAGCTCCTTCTTCGTGTTCCAGTCGGATTTCTTTCAGAGCCACAAGGTTTTCAGTCAGTTTACTACGACCTTTATACACTGAAGCATACGTCCCCTACACACAGACAGATAGCGAGAGACAGGTTAGAGACAGACAGGTGAGACACACAGACAGACAGACAGGTAGATAGAGAATGCTATGAGTCGTAATCAGTTGTTTTACAAACAAATCACGTCCTCACCTCTCCCAGTTTGTCCAGTTTGATGTAGGTCTCCAGTTTCCCAAAACCAATCTCTGACTGTAGACACACAGAGAGAGAGATACAAAGACAGACAGGTACAGAGAGAGACAGACACAGAGAGACAGACAGGTACAGAGAGGGTGAATCTCTAATGATGCAGAGAAAACAATATATAAACCAAATAGAAACAGGCCATTGGTTAAGGGGTTTAATAGAAGAACAAAAGCGTACCAGAGACACTCGGCGGAGTCGCCTGGTGATTGGCTGCTCAAACAGAGCTGGACCAATCACATTGAACTTCTCCAGGTAATCGTCCGGAAGACGAATGTCAGCCGGTAAAGACAGACGTTTATTAATGTCCTGAAACACAGAGACGTGTTCTCAGACAACGTTCAGTGGAGCCGATAACACAACCTCGCTTTGTAGAACAAAGATATATGAATGTGTGTGTTCTTGTACTTATATATATTTGTGAGAAACATGTTTAGCATAGACCTGACTGAGTGAGGACATTTTGACCGGTCCTCACTTTTTCAATGGACTGTTTGAGGGTCAAGACTTTGTTTTAGGGTTAGAATTAGGTTTAGGTTAGAGTTAGGCCTTTAGTTTGGATGGTTAGAGTAAGGGTTAGGGGCTAGGGAATACATTATGCCAATGAGTGTCCTCACTAAGGTAGGGTTCGGGTGTGTGTGTGTGTGTGTGTGTGTGTGTGTGTGTGTGTGTGTGTGTGTGTGTGTGTGTGTGTGTGTTACCTCAGTAGAGATCTTCTTGTTCCTCAGTCTCACTGGAACTGGACTTGTCTTTACATCGTCTGAAGAAGCTGCATCACTTTCTCCATCTGAACTCATCTTCATATCCTCATGGACGATCTCTGAATAAACACACACAGGGTGGTGTCAGAGGGTAGAGCTGGTCGTCCACTAACCAGAAGGTCGGTAGTTTGATGCCCAGCTCCTCCATTCAGTGCTGAAGTGTCCTGGGACAACACCCTGAACCCCAAACTGCCTCTGACAGCAGTGATGTGTGATAGAGATGCTCAGCATGAATGTTTAGATTCACACATTTCATTGAGTTAAATTAATCAAATTAATTCAAACTGGAAACAACAGTTCATTAGTTTGTTTGTTAGTCGAGTGGTTAAGTAGCTGGTTGGTTGGTTGGTTAGCTATATAGCTAGTTAGTACTAACTCTTACCAAGTCTGTTGGTGTGGTTCAGGTACGAGCTCAGGCTTCGTCCGAGGCCTCGAGGTTTCCTCAGCGAGCTGCTGTAGGACTGAAGCAGAGACTGAACTGAAGAAGAAGAAGAGGCAGAACCCCGAACCTTCAGAACAGCAGAAGAAGAACGAAGACACACCTCTGGGCGGGGAAGAGAGTAAAACAATATTATAAAAAATATTATTGATTAGAAAATAAAGATATATATTAAAGGTGCTCCGACCGGCGACTCTTTAAACGCTAACTAACAGCTGTCACTCATGAAGTGCAACTCTCAACAGAGATGAGAAGGATATGAGACGGCTCACTCTTAATTTTCTTCAGAAAATACTTTGTATTCTAACTCAGTTGTAGTTATTTGATGACAAATCGCTAAGGAGTGAGGCGTCTTGTTTCTCTTCTCATCACAGTATCGATTAAACGTGACGGCGGCTGCATCGTGGGCTTCGCCGTCTGTTTTTCAAAGACATGATTGCAGCAAAAAGTGAGGTGAAAACGTCAGAAGTATTTATTTTTAAATTTAAGTACTCAACCGAGCAGCTAACGGAACACATGTTAAAAAAACATATTTTTAAGCTTGTAAACGGCTGTAACGGCGGACAAGCTGGTGATGCAAGATGAAGACCAGACAGTCTCTTTTCGGTTCGACGCGGTCCAAGCGGCCGTTGGAGGACGTAGCCGTCGTCACCTGCGTAGACCGAGTCCTCCGGAGGATGTAACGGCTGAATCGAGACACATCTGACTTCACTGTTACCTGAGTCACTGTGTGATGTCACTTCCTGGTTGATAGTGTCACTCAACGTCCTTTCCCCTCCTGCGGCCCCTCCCCTCCTCAGAGTGAGTGACAGCTGCCGTTTGATCTTCCTCATCCTCTCCATGAGGGGGGGGCGGGGAGGCAGGGGGGGGCGTGACTCTAGGGGGGGCGGGGAAGCCAGCCTGGAGACCACACCTAAACAGGTAAATACAGGAAATGAACTCTGGAAGAATCTCAGCATCTGAAGCTGTTAAAAGAACTGATCTGAGCCTCACCATCACCATGACAACAGACCTGTCACCGGGACAACAGATCTGTCACCGTGACAACAGATCTATCACCGTGACAACAGATCTATCACAACTAACAGACAGTTTTTTATATTCTCCTTCTGGTTCTCTGTGGTACTGTCTATGTTCAGTGTTGTCTCTGTGGTACTGTCTATGTTCAGTGTTGTCTCTTTGGTACTGTCTATGTTCAGTGTTGTCTCTTTGGTACTGTCTATGTTCAGTGTTGTCTCTGTGGTACTGTCTATGTTCAGTGTTGTCTCTTTGGTACTGTCTATGATCAGTGTTGTCTCTGTGGTACTGTCTATGTTCAGTGTTGTCTCTGTGGTACTGTCTATGTTCAGTGTTGTCTCTATGGTACTGTCTATGTTCAGTGTTGTCTCTATGGTACTGTCTATGTTCAGTGTTGTCTCTATGGTACTGTCTATGTTCAGTGTTGTCTCTATGGTACTGTCTATGTTCAGTGTTGTCTCTTTGGTACTGTCTATGTTCAGTGTTGTCTCTGTGGTACTGTCTATGTTCAGTGGTCATGTCAATGATCAGAGTATTTCCATTCTACGAGTACCTCTATCAGTGTATGCAGTCAGGACCCGTCTATTTGCTGCAGGGAGTGATATAAATAGCAGGCACAGGTTAATCTCTGGAGCTGTGGCTCCGTTAACGGCTCTGCAGCTTTGTAGTGAAGCGTTGTTCCGGTGACTCGACAGTAACCGTTACTCACCGGTCTGTCCCGGAGTGTCCCGGGTTATCTGTGGCTCGGTTCAATCTGAATATGTCCCGGGTCTCTGTGACTCCCAGTAATCTGCCGCCATGTTGCTGCTCCTGAAGGACACGCCCACCCACACTGACGTCACTGCACGGCGTCCCCGGCACGTGCCCCCACCGCTGCTTTATTTACTTTAAATGATTTATTTACACAAACAACACACGAAGCAGGTAAACAAAGAAGAACAAATAACAAACAAACGTTTAATGACGTCATAATAACTGTTATTGTTTATCTGATGTTTTAATAAAATAACTTAAAAACTGTAAATGTGAGGTTTTTAACGTTAACTTTGATCTAAATAAAAAGAAATTCACTGAAATCTAAATGTTTACATGTTTCTCTTCATACTGATTTGATATTAATAAATTGACACTTTGATTTTTAATATCACATCAGATCAGTTTATTAAAGTAAAATCCTGACTGGAGCTTTCGGTGCGATGTCCTCACACCCCTATGAGACAGACAGACAGAGAGTTTTTTAATTTTTATTGATAAAATAAAAACAGGTCATTGGCTCTAATGAGCTCGTTAGCATCTGTTACATAAGAATCAACCAATCAGCTCAGCAGGCTGCTCCAATGGTGCCACCCCTCAACTCAGTCTGACCTCTGATTGGCTGGTGAAGTTCATCAGTTTGTTAACTGTCTCTATGGAAATCATCCTGTCCAACAGCCAATCAGCCATCTCTCACTGTGATTGGTTAGAGTTGAAAATCTTGGTCAACAGGGAGACATTTGATTGGCTCTTCTGCTGAATGACTCGCGCCTTGTCAAGGTGCTTCTGGGAAATGGAGTCTTTCTTTTTCTTCTTCTTCATCTGGATCTCCTCCTCCGTCTGTCGCTGAGTGAAGTCCCACGTCTTGTCCTCGTCCTGATGACAACAAATACATTTTAAATTACAGGTGAGATGATGACCTGACCAGTGACCACATGGTTTAGAGTTTACCTGTCCTCCGTCTCTTCGTCTCTTCTTCCTGTCTTTGTCCAGGTGAGAGCTTATCTCCACATTGTTCAGGTAAAAGTTTGTTTCTTTCTTCGCCTGAGAAACTTCAGTCCTGAGTCTCTGCTGCTGAACTGTCCTCTGATAGGCCAGCTGCTCGCTCAGGTGAGTCCACTGGAACCTGTGCAGGTACTACAGACAGGTAGAGAGACAGGTCAACAGACAGACAGGTAGAGAGACAGGTCAACAGACAGGTAGAGAGACAGGTCAACAGACAGACAGGTAGAGAGACAGGTCAACAGACAGACAGGTAGAGAGACAGGTCAACAGACAGACAGGTAGAGAGACAGGTCAACAGACAGACAGGTAGTGGTCACATGATGTCACATGATGTCAGAGCGTCGATGTCACATGATGTCAGTGTGATGTCAGAGTGATTATTTGTCTCAATTCAGGGGCCTCCTCCTTCAGAAGCCATATTTACAATTACGTCACAGCTGCGCAAGTAGACTGTACCAATTCGAAGGCTCCACCGGGTGGATCCTTCCCAGCCAAACATATCCCATGATTTATGGGCGGCTGTGTCTGAACGGATGCTGATTGTAAGTCGCTTTGGATTAAAGCGTCAGCTAAATGACTTGTAATTTAATGTAATTCATTGCGCTTCAGTGACAAACTGTTTTTTCAAAGAGGTAAAGGCGGGAAAAACTGAGGCGAAAACGTCAGAAGAATTTATTTTTAAATGTCAGTACTCAACCGAACAGCTCACGGTTTAACGGTTCACATGTTTAAAAAATAGTAATTGTCTGTAGCTTTGTTGCTAGGCGACAGCTGTGAGGGCGGGACAAGCTGGTGACGCAAAAGGAAGACCAGACCCTCTCATGTCGGTTCGGTCTACCGTTGGAGGAAGCAGCTGATGTGACCTGCGTAGACCTGGTCCTACGAAGGATGCGGCCCCTGAATTTAGACACAGCAGATGATGTCAGAGACGTTACCTTGATGCACCAGAGGTCAGCAGAGAAGCGATGGCGTTTCCTGTTTCCCATCTGCGTGTTGTGGAGAGACGCCGCCACGGTCTTCGCCATTCGTTTATCCCGGAACTCCACCCATCCCTCAGTGAAGTCACACCTTCTCAAGCCAGACTTCTTCTTCCTCCTTCTTACCTGAAGATCTGACGGATCAATACGTCACTGATCAGCGATTAATACCATCACTGTGGTTATGTGTGCATTTGTACTTGTGTGAGTCCTTGTGTGTACTGGTTTGTATACTTGTGCATGTACTTGTACTTTTGAGTGTACCTGTGTGTGAACTTGTACTTGTGTGTATACTTGTGTGTGTACTTGTACATTACCTTCAGGTTGCAGGAACACTCGTCCGATCTCTCCGTGCACGGACAACATGTTCCTCAGGTGTTTGGGGCGGAGCTTCGGAGGAATGTGACCTATGTAAACGATTCCTGGAACAAACTTAGAATCTTTGAGTTTCATCTTCTTCTTCTTCATCACAGCAGGATCTTCAACAGGTCTGTCTGCAGCTGCTCCTTCCCCCTCTTCCTCCTCCTCCTCCTCTTCCTCCTCCTCCTCCTCCTGAGCTGTAGTCATCTTCCCCTCTCTTCCTCCTCCTCCCCCTCTTCCTCTTCCTCCTCCTCCTGAGCTGTAGTCATCTTCCCCTCTTCCTCCTCCCCCTCTTCCTCCTCCCCCTCTTCCCCCTCCTCTTGAGCTGTAGTCATCTTCCCCTCTTCCTCTTCCTCCTCCTCCTCTCCTCCTCCTCCTCTGTCTGAGCTGTAGTCTTCCTCTCCTCCTCCTCCTCCTCCTCTCTTTTCTCCATCTGTAGAAACAGTAAAATGAACTGATGACAGATCTAATAAAAAAAAAATGTTTTCCTTGCTTCTATAGATTAATCTAAGGTAGATGCTGCCTCATCTTTTACAGCAGTGTACACATTTAATATTGTGAAGCAACAGCAAACCCATGTATAGACTCAATAATCACTGGTGGAGGAAGTAAGTTAGTAAACATTTTACTTAAATACTTAAAAAGTACCACTTTATCTTGAGTAAATATAAGTACTAGCTTTTAATAGTACTTGAAGTATTTAAAGTAAAAGTACTTGTGCATCATATTTCCTAATGCAGCAGTCTACTACATCATTATGGCTGAGTGACTGTAAATATACTGAAGTAAAGTACAGACATGAAATAACTACTTAAGTACAGTAGAGAAGTAAATGTACCACCACTAATAACTGTTCTGCTCATCACTACTAATAATCACTATTGATCATCACTGATCATCACTTCCGGCTCCTCCTCCATCACATTAAAACGCGTCTTCAGTTTGTTTCTTATTAAATAAAAGAATAAAAACTAAAAACTCACCTTTTCTTCGCTGCTGCACGTGAAAAACACCGAGCGACGGCTCCGTCGCGTGGACATGACGTCACATAGCTTCACTAGGAAAATCAGCTGATACACAATTCCGGTTGTTTCTTCAAAATAAGACTTTGAGACCCGAATTGAAAGCCTGGACGTTTTCCTTTCCAGTACATTGTCCAGCAAACAAATATGAATTGGTTATTTGAAGATGTGTAGAAATAGATGTATGTATGTGTGTATATAAATATGTATATAAAAATCTCCCTCGCACCCAACATGTGTTCCTCAAGCTGGGTTCCTCTGGGACTTAGAGGGTTCTTCTCAGTATTTTTAATTTAATTAATTAAATATAATCCAGTGAAATAAATTCATCAAATTCAAACTTTGATTCGCAGAGACTTGTGACGGATGGTCTCCGACTTGTTAAAGCGAGGTCGAACTCTTACTTTGAAATCTTCAACCGGAAGTGTGTGCATGTACGATTCATGGCGGCATGTTGTGAAGAGGAGGAAGAAGAAGAGCAGGTAAACACTTCCTGAGGTTTGTGTTTGATACAGAGCTGAATGAACAGAGATGAGCTGCTGTGATGAGATGTTTGAAAGGGTCTGAATGAGGAGCCAGGAGAAGGGGAGATTCAGGACCACAGCAGCACAGCACTTCCCAGTATGTACACCTGATACATTACAGTGGTCAGAGCAAAACCAGATTAAACGGGTTCAGACTCACTGGTTCCAGTCCTCCCACAGCAGAGCAGATGTACCAGACTCCACTCAGACGACATCACACACACACAGAAGTCAGGTTCATGTGTTCAGAATTGAGGAAGGGAAACATAAAGTTTGAGTTTTTAAAAGAAACTGGATTAATGAAGAGGATTTCATATTGTTTTATGTATTTCTGCAGACCCAACGCTGTAGTAGGTGGCGCTAATGCACCTTAAACGTTAGGTGCCACCCACCATTAAAGAAGAAGAAGATGCTTCGCTCAGTTTCCAGTTTACGTTTAAGTCTTAACGTGAAGGTGAAACTGGTCTCCGCTGGTTTCCGGTTCACCTCTGACCTTCTGCACCTTCACCCGCCACAACTCAGCCACGGTAAAGAAAAAACACAGGTTTTACTTCACACAGCTTCTTTAATGCAATACCAGTTGATCACTGTTCGTTTTACATGTTGCAGAGGCTGGTCTGTCCCAGCAGGAGGCGCTGGAGGTGCTACAGGCTGTGAGGAGTGAAGGGGGGGGGGCGTCAGTCTCTCTCACTGCTCTGGAGCTCCTGCAGAAGGAGGCGGAGACGAGGAGCATCGTGACCTTCTCCTCTCGACTGGACGCTGCGCTCAGCGGCGGAATTCCTGTCGGGAAAACAACAGAAATCTGTGGAACGCCAGGAATCGGGAAAACACAACTGTGGTCCGACACACACACACACACACACACACTCACACACACAAATTTGATCAGTTTTTATTGACAAACGGTTGATGATGTCATTGATCATGTGACCTCTGTGTTGATCAGTCTGCAGCTGGCGGTGGACGTCCAGGTGCCTCAGTGTTTCGGGGGGGTCGGAGGTCAGGTGATCTACATCGACACAGAGGGCAGCTTCCTGCTGCAGAGAGTAACCGACGTGGCCGCCGCCGCAGTCAGACACTGCTCCTTATTGGTCGAAGATGACGAGCAGCGTGTCGCCATGACAACTTTCACCGTGGAGGATATCCTGTCCAACATCTTCCTGGTAATGACAACAGGTCGACATGGTAACAGAAGTCACTCAGGTTTAAGACTGATTCTGATTGGTCGATTGTCCCTCAGGTGCATTGTTTTGACTACGTGGAGCTGCTGGCGGAGCTTCACCTGCTGCCCGACTTCCTGTCAGATCACCCGAGGGTCCGCCTCCTGGTGATTGACAGTGTGGCATTTCCATTTAGACGGTTTGACGACCTGTCACAGAGGACACGCCTCCTCTACGGCCTCGCCCAGCAGCTTTTTGCTATGGCAACCAGAAACACTGTTGCTGTTGTGATCACCAACCAGATGACCACACGGGTGCGGGGCAGCCAATCACAGCTGGTCCCTGCCCTTGGGGATAGCTGGGGCCACGCCTCCAACATCAGGCTCCTCCTACAGTGGTCAGGGTCACAACGCCTGGCAACAGTTGTTAAATCTCCAAGTCACGCGGACGCCACCGTCCAATACCAGATCACCTCAGACGGCTTCAGAGACAGTGACCAATCAGGAGCCTGCTGATTGGTCGGACGTTTTTCAATATCTGAAGATGAGGGAGACGATTCTGCTCGGACATGTTCATGTGTTTCACTGTAAATAAATAACAGACTGTAAATATGTTAAAACTGATTCAAATGTAAAGTAAATAAAAGTCTTTTATTGTTATATAAGTTAAACATCAAAGCCAAAAACAGGTAAAGATTCCTGCCTTCACAACACTGAAAACACCTAAATATCTTTAAATTTAAAGTCACCACATGCGCTTGAGTCAGATTGATGTTGAAAGACGATGTGACTGAGATGAAGACTGAGGTTCACTCTTAATAACATGATTCAGTCGTGCTCTGTATTAATACTATGATTATAATACTATGATAAATGTAACTCTAACCCTCTCACAGTGAGGGAGAGCGTTGTCCCACAGCCACGGACAACTGGCCTCGTTCAGATCACAGTCACAATGAGTTACAATGTAACTAAGTAGATTGTTCCTGTAGCAGCTGAAGGTCAAATATCCGACTCAGACAGAAACACATCAGGTGCTTTTCTTTATTTGTTTCAACGTAAAAGTATTCCCGACTAAATACAGAAGATGTTGTTTGTGAAGTGACGGTTAATCAGAAATGATTATTGTGTCTCTGACTGAAAAGATGACGACATGTCAGATTGCTCCTCCAACCAGGTTAGCGTTGTGTTGCTATAGCAACCGACTCAGAGTTTTCACTAAACCTGAAACAGACTCAGCTGCTGAAGTGCAACAAACAAACTCAATCTCCCATCATGCATTGCTGTTGGCCACTGTTTCATATCGATTTATTGAGTCAATATTAAACGGAATACTCACAGACAGCTGTTCCCATGGCAACAGATGCTGTTATCAACACCTGAGCAGGTGAACACAGACAGGAAGTGACCAGCAGAGGTCACTGTGGTGTTTTCCTGTAAGGACCGACCAACACACACACACACACACACACACACATATACACACACACACATACACACACACACACACACACACACACAGCAGAATTAATTAAAGAGAGAGAGGTGTTCAGACCTTCACTGATTGGAGGAGGAGGGAGGGGGGGGACCGGAGCTTCATCACGGACTCACCGGGACTCAGCGGAGTTTCACCGGCGGCTTTCTGCGGAGCGACGCCCGGAGCCGAGCATCGCTGAGCGGATCCAGGACTGAGGTCAGACCGGGAGGAGACGGGCTCCGGTGAGTTACTATGGAAACCAGAGGAGACCGTGATTAAAGATAATGTGAATGAACCTGAGTCATTAAACGGATTAAATATGAATCTCATTAAACTTATTGAATATTAATGAAATAATTGATTATTGATGATCAGGAGACATCAGATCAATCACATTTATTCCACACGCTCCTTCAATCAATTCATCAATAGAGAAGATCAGCAGCTGTTTGTAGATTCATCAATTAAACATCAGGTTTTCTGTCGCAGATGTTTCATAAACCAAACATCGATCCATAATCCATCAATTGATCTGATTGATTCAATGATCAACAACTTTTAAAACCGTTTGTGAGACTTTTATTTGTTCTAAATATTAATAATTTTCTGTTCATGTTATAATATAATAAAATATAATGTGAGAAACGTGAAAACACTGAAACACTTTTTCCATTTCACCTGACAGAAATATTTTCAGTAGTTTTTCTTTTTGTTTGTTGTGTAAATCGTTTTAAAATGTTTTCTTAAATATCTTCATCTGAGTTTTTGTTTGTGGTTGATTTTTAGTTTTATTGATTTAAATTCAACAAACTAATTGACTAATGTAACAAATAGTTGTATAATAGCAAATAGTTCAAGTTAACGAATTAAATTCAACATCATGAAATAAAAATATTGATTCATTTACAGTAAGTTGTTAAAGACATGTTGAATGTGATGATCACATGGTCAAACTGTTTGTCCTCCTCAAAGATAAAACACAGTAATAATGATAATAACAAAAGACATTATTAATGATAATAATAATAATAATAATAATAATAATAATAATAATAATAATAATAATAATAATAATAATTTTCTTCCTTAACTCATTTTAATAACTGACAAATATTCAGATAGTTTGTTATTATAGAAATTTATTTTTGGTTGGTGAAGAAAATGTTTGAATAAAGTTACATGAATTGAATTTGCATGCAATGTAATACAAATAAAGGGCTGGGGGGGTATTTGTAATAAGAAGAAAATAACCTTTAAAATCAGATGCGTATGAAAGGTTTAAACAACCGAAAACAAATGATCAAATCGTTAAATCGATCGATTGATTGATTGATTGATTGATTGATTGGTTGATGTTGATTGATTGATTGATTGATTGATCGTCCACAGGAGTTCACAGAAGGATGAAAAGTCTCGGCTGAACATCAGCATCACATTATGACATCATCAGGCCCTGCCCACTTTCCCCTCCCCCTCCGACATCATCATCACTATGTCTCCCTCTGGATTGGACAAACACCTCATCAGCTGTCCCTGTGGCCCCGCCTCCTGCTGTCTCTCTGGCTCTGGATTGGTGGACTGATGACCCAGGTGAGCGCCTCCCACCAGCACTTCCACCCGCGCTCCATCAAGATACCTGGTGACATCACTCTGGGGGGGCTGTTCCCCGTCCACGCCCGCGGCCCCCACGGGCTGCCCTGCGGCGAGCTGAAGAAGGAGAAGGGGA
Source organism: Hippoglossus stenolepis (assembly GCF_022539355.2). Taxonomy (NCBI): domain Eukaryota; kingdom Metazoa; phylum Chordata; class Actinopteri; order Pleuronectiformes; family Pleuronectidae; genus Hippoglossus; species Hippoglossus stenolepis. The sequence continues at coordinate 1,566,385 of NC_061488.1, forward strand.
TCCACCGCATGGAGGCCATGTTGTACGCCCTGGACCAAATCAACAGCGACCCCTATCTGCTGCCCAACATCACGCTGGGGGCCCGGATCCTGGACACCTGCTCCAGAGACACCTACGCCCTGGAACAGTCGCTCACCTTCGTCCAGGCGCTGATCCAGAAAGACACGTCCGACATCCGCTGCTCCAACGGGGAGCCGCCGATCATCCGCAAACCGGAGCGAGTGGTGGGAGTGATCGGAGCGTCGGCCAGCTCCGTGTCCATCATGGTCGCCAACATCCTGCGCCTGTTTGAGGTAATAATACACCTGTGAACATCCACCCAGCAGTAACTGATCGTCAGTTACAGGTGATCATTCCTGAAGATTACAGACCTGATCACTTTCATCAGGTTCATGGATGAGTACAGCTGTGCGTCATCTGCATAACCTACATGTAACCTACATGTAACCTACATGTAACCTGTATTCCACCTGTATGATGAACACGCATGTGGATCTTCCTGATAATGTAATGTAAAGGAGGGGCCTAGTACAGAGCCTTGTGGAACTCCATTATAAACTTTACTGTTTCACATGTTGTTCTTTTATCAACATCATGTTTCAGTCAGTCACAGAATCTCCACGATGGTGATGATGTCACTGAGATCCATCAGGACGAGTGTAGCGACGCGTCTGAGGTCATGAGAAGGTTGTTGGTAACCCTGGTAACCATCTCTGGTTAGAAACAGGTTCCATGTGAATCCAAAGTAAAAAGTTTAGTTTGATGAAACGTTAAAATCCTAACGTGGAGTCCTTTATTAATCTGCACACACACACACACACACACACACACACACACACACACACACACACACACACACACACACACACACACACACACACACACACACACACACACACTAATGTGATTGTTATTTGTTGTATTGAAGCTGTGACACACATTCAGGCTGTTGCACAACACTAATCCTGTGTGTGTGTGTGTGTGTGTCTGTGTGTGTGTGTGTGTGTGTTGCTGTGTGTGTGTGTGTGTGTGTGTGTGTGTGTGTGTGTGTGTGTGTGTGTGAGACCTTGTGTTGTTGATCAGATTGACACCACAAACCAACTGAAACCTCAGGTGTTTGAAGGTTTCAGCCTGAATGAAGTGACCCAGATGATCGATCTCCGGATCCTCAGTCTATATTTTCTGATTATTGATAATTGATCTGTCTCAGATTCCTCAGGTGAGTTACGCCTCCACGGCTCCGGAGCTCAGTGACAACAACCGTTATGACTTCTTCTCTCGGGTGGTTCCTCCGGACTCGTACCAGGCTCAGGCCATGCTGGACATCGTCCGAGCTCTGGGCTGGAACTACGTGTCCACGTTAGCCTCGGAGGGAAACTACGGAGAGAGCGGCGTCGACGCCTTCATGCAGATCTCCAGAGAGGCCGGTAAGGTTCACTTCCTGTCTGTCTGTCCCTCTGTCAGGTGGAGTCTTACCTGTCTCTCTCTCTCTGTCAGGTGGGGTCTTACCTGTCTCTCTCTCTGTCAGGTGGAGTCTTACCTGTCTCTCTCTGTCAGGTGAGTCTTACCTGTCTCTCTCTGTCAGGTGGAGTCTTACCTGTCTCTCTCTCTGTCAGGTGGAGTCTTACCTGTCTCTCTCTGTCAGGTGGAGTCTTACCTGTCTCTCTCTGTCGTGGGTCGTCTCTCTCTCTGTCAGGTGGAGTCTTACCTGTCTCTCTCTCTGTCAGGTGGAGTCTTACCTGTCTCTCTCTCTCTGTCAGGTGGGGTCTTACCTGTCTCTCTCTCTGTCAGGTGGAGTCTTACCTGTCTCTCTCTCTGTCAGGTGGGGTCTTACCTGTCTCTCTCTCTGTCAGGTGGAGTCTTACCTGTCTCTCTCTCTGTCAGGTGGGTCTTACCTGTCTTCTCTCTGTCAGGTGGAGTCTTACCTGTCTCTCTCTCTGTCAGGTGGAGTCTTACCTGTCTCTCTCTCTGTCAGGTGGAGTCTTACCTGTCTCTCTCTCTGTCAGGTGGAGTCTTACCTGTCTCTCTCTGTCAGGTGGAGTCTTACCTGTCTCTCTCTGTCAGGTGGGGTCTTCCCTGTCTCTCTCTCTGTCAGGTGGGGTCTTACCTGTCTCTCTCTCTGTCAGGTGGAGTCTTACCTGTCTCTCTCTGTCAGGTGGGGTCTTACCTGTCTCTCTCTGTCAGGTGGGTCTACCTGTCCTCCCTGTCTCTCTCTCTGTCAGGTGGGTCTTACCTGTCTCTCTCTGTCAGGTGGAGTCTTACCTGTCTCTCTCTCTGTCAGGTGGGGTCTTACCTGTCTCTCTCTCTGTCAGGTGGGGTCTTACCTGTCTCTCTCTCTGTCAGGTGGGGTCTTACCTGTCTCTCTCTCTGTCAGGTGGGGTCTTACCTGTCTCTCTCTCTGTCAGGTGGAGTCTTACCTGTCTCTCTCTCTGTCAGGTGGGGTCTTACCTGTCTCTCTCTCTGTCAGGTGGGTCTTACCTGTCTCTCTCTCTGTCAGGTGGAGTCTTACCTGTCTCTCTCTCTGTCAGGTGGAGTCTTACCTGTCTCTCTCTGTCAGGTGGGGTCTTACCTGTCTCTCTCTGTCAGGTGGGGTCTTACCTGTCTCTCTCTGTCAGGTGGAGTCTTACCTGTCTCTCTCTGTCAGGTGGGTCTTACTCTCTCTCTCTGTCAGGTGGAGTCTTACCTGTCTCTCTCTCTGTCAGGTGGAGTCTTACCTGTCTCTCTCTCTCTGTCAGGTGGAGTCTTACCTGTCTCTCTCTCTGTCAGGTGGAGTCTTACCTGTCTCTCTCTCTGTCAGGTGGGGTCTTACCTGTCTCTCTCTCTGTCAGGTGGAGTCTTACCTGTCTCTCTGTCGGAGTCTACCTGTCTTCTGTCAGTCCTCTCTAGGTCACCTGTCTCCTCCTCTCTCTCTGTCAGGTGGAGTCTTACCTGCTCTCTCTGTCAGGTGGGTCTTACCTGTCTCTCTCTCTGTCAGGTGGAGTCTTACCTGTCTCTCTCTGTCAGGTGGGTCTGGTCTCTCTCTGTCAGGTGGGGCCTTACCTGTCTCTCTCTCTGTCAGGTGGAGTCTTACCTGTCTCTCTTTGTCAGGTGGAGTCTTACCTGTCTCTCTCTCTGTCAGGTGGAGTCTTACCTGTCTCTCTCTCTGTCAGGTGGAGTCTTACCTGTCTCTCTCTTTGTCAGGTGGAGTCTTACCTGTCTCTCTCTCTGTCAGGTGGAGTCTTACCTGTCTCTCTGTCAGGTGGGTCTTACCTGTCCTCTCTCTCTGTCAGGTGGAGTCTTACCTGTCTCTCTCTGTCAGGTGGGGTCTTACCTGTCTCTCTCTCTGTCAGGTGGAGTCTTACCTGTCTCTCTCTCTGTCAGGTGGGGTCTTACCTGTCTCTCTCTCTCAGGTGGAGTCTTACCTGTCTCTCTCTCTGTCAGGTGGGGTCTTACCTGTCTCTCTCTCTCTGTCAGGTGGAGTCTTACCTGTCTCTCTCTGTCAGGTGGAGTCTTACCTGTCTCTCTCTGTCAGGTGAGGTCTTACCTGTCTCTCTCTCTGTCAGGTGGGGTCTTACCTGTCTCTCTCTCTGTCAGGTGGAGTCTTACCTGTCTCTCTCTGTCAGGTGTCTTACTCTCTCTCTCTGTCAGGTGGAGTCTTACCTGTCTCTCTCTCTGTCAGGTGGAGTCTTACCTGTCTCTCTCTCTGTCAGTGGGTCTACCTGTCTCTCCTCTCTCTGTCAGGTGGAGTCTTACCTGTCTCTCTCTCTGTCAGGTGGAGTCTTACCTGTCTCCTCTCTGTCAGGTGGAGTCTTACCTGTCTCTCTCTCTGTCAGGTGGAGTCTTACCTGTCTCTCTCTCTGTCGGGTGAGTCTTACCTGTCTCTCGCCAGGTGGAGTCTTACCTGTCTCTCTCTCTCTGTCAGGTGGAGTCTTACCTGCTCTCTCTCTCTCAGGTGGAGTCTTACCTGTCCTCTCTGTCAGGTGAGTCTTACCTGTCTCTCTGTCGGGTGGAGTCTTACCTGACTCTCTCTCTCTGTCAGGTGAACTCTTACCTGTCTCTCTGTCAGGTGGGGTCTTACCTGTCTCTCTCTGTCAGGTGGGGTCTTACCTGTCTCTCTCTGTCAGGTGGGTCTTACCTGTCTCTCTCTCTGTCAGGTGGGTCTTACCTGTCTCTCTCAGGTGGAGTCTCTCTCTCTCTCTGTCGGGTGGAGTCTTACCTGTCTCTCTCTCTGTCGGGTGGAGTCTTACCTGTCTCTCTCGTCTCTCTGTCAGGTGGGTCTTACCTGTCTCTCTGTCAGGTGGGTCTACCTGTTCTCCTCTCTGTCAGGTGGGGTCTTACCTGTCTCTCTCTCTCTCAGGTGGGGTGTGCATTGCTCAGTCAGTGAAGATTCCTCGCGAGCCGACAGCGGGAGAGTTCGATAAGATCATCAGACGTCTCATGGAGACGAGTAACGCCAGAGGTGTCATCATCTTCGCCAACGAAGACGACATCAAGTAAAAACACGTAACCAACAAACTGACACGCCATCACATCACCATGGTTACCACACTGACTCCTCCTCTTTATTTCTGGTAGGCGTGTCCTAGAGGCAGCCAAGCGTGCTAACCTGACGGGTCACTTCCTGTTTGTGGGTTCAGACAGCTGGGGGGCGAAAACTTCCGCAATCACAGAGCTGGAAGACGTCGCTGAGGGCGCCGTCACCATCCTGCCGAAACGAGTGTCGATCGACGGTAAAGATATTAACGACAAAACATCATTGTGTGTGTGGGTTACTGTGTGTATCATTGTGTGGGTATTATTGTGTGTGTTATTGTTGTGTGTGTATATTATTGTGTATCATTGGGTGTGTGGGTTGTTCAGGCTTCGATCAGTACTTCACGTCTCGTTCTCTGGAGAACAATCGCAGGAACATCTGGTTCGCTGAGTTCTGGGAAGACGACTTCAGGTGTAAACTGACGCGACCTGGAATCAAACTGGACCCTGAAAAGAAGAAATGTACAGGTACGACCACATCTGAGGGGGCGGGGCCTGGGCACAGACAGAAACTGTTACAGGTGTGTGTGTGATGTCATGTGACGTCATGCGTGTCCCTGCAGGTGATGAGCGGATTGGTCGGGACTCGTCCTACGAGCAGGAAGGGAAGGTTCAGTTTGTGATTGACGCAGTTTACGCTGTTGCTCACGCTCTGCACAGCATGCTTCAGAACCTGTGTCCGGGCAGCGGCGGCGTCTGCAGCAGCATGGACCCTGTGGAGGGACGCTCGCTGCTCGACTACATCAGAGCCGTCAACTTCAACGGTGACAAAAATACAAACATACGTCAGAGCAACTTCCGAGATGTAGAGCAGCGGCCAATCAAATCCCTCCTGTAGGATAAACACCTTATAGATCGTAGATTATATATATAATATTAGGTTGTATAGTTTCTTGCCTGTTTGTCTCTACCTGTCTGTCTCTCAAACAGGAAGTGCAGGTACCAGTGTTCTGTTCAATGAGAATGGAGACGCTCCTGGTCGTTATGACATCTTCCAGTTTCAGCTGACCAATCACAGCCACCCTGAATACCGTGTCATCGGCCAGTGGACCAATAACCTGAGACTTAATGTAGGAAACGGACTAATCCAGATACTGTCTGCTTTTCCACCTGTCTGTCTCTCTGACCTGTCTCTCTCTCTCTCTCTCTCTCTCTGACCTGTCTGTCTCTCGGGGTCAGTTGGAGGACATGCAGTGGTCTGGTGGAGATAAATTAGTTCCTGACTCCGTCTGTAGTTTTCCTTGTAAATCAGGAGAGAGGAAGAAGATGGTGAAGGGAGTTCCCTGCTGCTGGCACTGTGAGGTGAGACATGTACCTGTCTGTCTGTCATGTTTAGGGTTAGCAGTACCCAAGAAGCAGAACTAACAGCAGAACAGACAAACAGGCTTTTTACCCTGTTAAGAGGTTTTTAGTAGTTTTACTCTTGTTGAGGGTAAAGAACAGAGGATGTCACACTTTGTTAAAGCCTCTGAGACAAACTGTGAATAAGGGCTGTGCAATCATTTAATCTGATTGATTCAAACTCTGTATAGACCAGGACAAAACTAAAGAGAGGAATACACACAAAGAATAAACCTCTCTCTCTCTCTCTCTCTCTCTCTCTCTCTCTCTCTCTCTCTCTCTCTCTCTCTCTCTCTCTCTCTCTCTCTCTCTCTCTCTCTCTCTCTCTCTCTCTCTCTCTCTCTCTCTCTCTCTCTCTCTCTCTGACCTGTCTCTCTCTTAACCTCTCTCTCTCCTCTGTCTCTCTCTCTCTCTCTCTCTGACCTGTCTGCAGCTCTGTGATGGGTACCAGTACCAGCTGGATGAGTTTACCTGTGAGATGTGTCCATCAGACATGCGTCCCGCCCCGAACAGAACCACGTGTCGTCCGACGCCGATCATCAAACTGGAGTGGAACTCCCCCTGGGCTCTAGTTCCTGCCTCCCTCGCCATGCTGGGTATCTTAGCAACCAGCGCAGTGGTCATCACCTTCATCCGCTTCAACGACACGCCCATCGTCAGGGCGTCAGGTCGAGAGCTCAGCTATGTTCTACTGACAGGTAAATGCTCACCTGATGTCAGCAGTGATGTCAGCAGTGATGTCATCAGCAGTGAGGATGACATCACCTGTCTCTCTCTGTGTTTGCAGGAATCTTCCTGATCTACCTGATCACTTTCCTGATGATCGCGGAGCCAGGTGCGGTGGTTTGTGCGTTCCGGCGCCTCCTGCTGGGCCTCGGCATGGCCATCACCTACTCCGCCATGTTGACCAAAACCAACCGCATCTACCGCATCTTCGAGCAGGGCAAGAAGTCAGTGACCCCGCCCAAATTCATCAGCCCCACCTCCCAGCTCGCCATCACTTTCATCCTCGTCTGCGTCCAGGTGAGTGCTCAGGTGTCACATGACCTCCCGTTAGTGCAGCAGCAGCTGGTCACATGACACAGGTTCATGTGTGTGTGTGTGTGTGTGTGTGTGTGTGTGTGTGTGTGTGTGTGCGTGTGTGCGTGTGCGTGTGTGTGTCAGGTCCTAGGTGTGTTTGTGTGGTTCGCCGTCATCCCCCCTCACACCATCATTGACTATGAAGAGCTCCGCCCCCCAAACCCTGATTATGCCAGAGGCATCCTGAAGTGTGACATGTCTGACCTGTCAATCATCGGCTGCCTCAGCTACAGTATCGTGCTCATGGTAACGTATTGATCTGTTATTGATCTGTTATTGATCTGTTATTGACGACCACAGTTTCAGACCCTCCTGAACAAACCACCTGTTGAAGGCTGAACAGGCCTGCTGAACAGGCCTGTTGCTAAGTAACCTATATCGTTCTTGTTGCTAGGTAACGTGTACAGTGTATGCAGTGAAGAGTCGTGGTGTCCCGGAGACGTTTAATGAAGCGAAGCCGATCGGGTTCACGATGTACACCACCTGCATCGTCTGGCTCGCTTTCGTACCGATCTTCTTTGCACCGCCCAGTCCACTGAGAAGGTGAGACCATAGTAACCGGTTTTGGTTCATGTGGTTTCTGATCATGTGGTTTTGGTTCATGTGGTTTTGGTTCATGTGGTTTTGGTTCAGTGTGAGTTCAGGGAGGGACGACAGATAAACGACGGCAGGATTAGACACTGAGTGCAGATTAAACAGATTATAATCCAGCACAGGATGAAATTAGAGAATAATAACTTTATTAAAACCAACGTTTAAAGAGCCGCAGATAAAAAAAAGAGCCAAAAATAACGTGAAGGGAAACAGACGGAAACACGTCTGTTATTCACAGAGACTTTTAGAGCAAAGTGATCTGGACTCGTGGGATTTATATGGTTTTATGTGGATTCCTGTGGTTCACAACAAACAGATCAGTGAACCAATAAGCTTTGAAGTTAAATCATATTTCTCAGACAATGTTAATTCTGCATTAACGACCTCAGGTCATAAAAACATAGTCCCATTAAAACTTATTAAGTTTATGAATTAATAATAAACATCAGAACATGTTTGATATGAATTATGAGTCCAGTTGATGTAACGAAATAGACAAAGAGAGAAAATAAAATAAATCTCTCACAAATAGCTGTGTGTGTGTGTGTGTGTGTGTGTGTGTGTGTGTGTGTGTGTGTGTGTGTGTGTGTGTGTGTGTGTGTGTGGTGATTTACTGGTCTACATCAGCAGCAGTTACAGACGGTGTTCCCCATGGTTCAGTGTTGAGACCACTTCTATTCATCTAAACGGGTCAGAGGTCATTTTGAATCCAGATTCACTGTCTCCACCAAACCCAACACCGCCCCCTGCTGTTCTCAGTGATTCTCTACATCAACACCTGGACGTCAAAGCACCTTCTGAAACTGAATCATGTTTCTCCTGATTGGTTCAAGATCTGCGTCATTTAACTTTAACCTGAACCTGTGAACGATGACGTCACTGTTCATCTTCTATACTTACTGTGGAGGTTCTAGTCGTTCTTTAGTCGTTCTTTAGTCGTTCTTCAGGACGTTCTTCAGAATGTTCTTCGGGACGTTCTTCAGGATGTTCTCTGTCATGGTGTCCATCTCTGTTCCTCCAGATGTTCATCCAGACGGCGACTCTGACCGTGTCGATGTCGCTCAGTGCGTCCGTGTCTCTCGGGATGCTCTACGTGCCGAAGGTTTACGTCATCGTTTTCCATCCTGAGCAGAACGTCCAGAAGAGGAAGAGGAGCATCAAGGTTCCATACACACTGTCACCTGTTGGTGTTGTTGTGTTATTGTGTTGTTGTTGTGTTGTATGTAAGCCTGACAGTTGTGTTGTCGTTGTGTTGCAGGTGGTCGCCCAAGTTGCCAGATTGTCTCAAAAATCATTAAATGACAAACAAAATGGAGAAACAAAGATAGTACCTGACAGAACACAGTGATACGACAAACTACAGGTACAGACACACACCTGTACACACACCTTGACACACACCTGTACACACTGACACACTTGTATCAGGTTATGATAAAAGGATTTTCAGATTTTCATGTTAACTTCAAAAAATGTTCATCTGATAAAAATTTGATTTGATCAATAGATTTGATTTATGATCCAATATTTGAAAATCAGATTCATCACAGACTGTAAATAAAGATGGACGACATGACAGCTCCCAAATTATATCGATCGCCCCCTGGTGGCTGGCTGCAGTAAAGGTCATAAACCCGCCTCCACCATGTTAGCAGATGGGACATGGACCAAACAAGAAAATCAAAGTAGACGTTAAATAAATGTTTGTCAAAGATGGTTTCTGTCATTTCAGGTCGTTCTTATCTCACTGAGGTTCAAATGTTCATGTTTCTGATCAGTTTGGTTTTAATTAGTTATTTGATGATATAAAAACGGGCTGAAACTGACTCCTGATTGGTCGAGAGCGTTTGTGGACGGCTCCACTTCCCAATCACTACAGCACAGACTGACTCCAAATCATCAGCACAAGATGGCAGCGTTGGTATCAGAGATATTTTGGCTTCATTCTTTAAACGTGTCGTCCATCTTTCTTTGTTTGTCCTCATGAAGCCCATGAGTGGAGCTCACATGTGTTTATGGAAAAGGATGAGATGAGTCCTGACTCCTGGAAGCTGCTGCAGATATTTCTGGAAACTCTGATGAATATTTCAGCTTCATGTTAAAGATTCATGTTGATGTTCACGGCTCAGTTGCTCTGAGTGCTCAGGAGCAAGGCACTAACCCTGCAGGTTGAAGCTTCACTGTGAGAAGAGCTCACATTTTAAATTTTTTCGTGTGGTCGTTGGTAAAGAATCAGACAGGAAGTGGAACTGAAGTGTGGATGTTTATCTTTGTCTTCTTTATGTGGTTCAGCAGCAAGCACGTGGCGTCCACTGATCAGAAGGTCGGTGGTTCGATCCCCGGCTCCTCCACATGTTGATCTGATTGGATGATGCATATTGACCTGTCGTGAGGTCACTGTGTGACGTGGTCGTTAAAACAGACCAGACTAGAGAAGCAAAAGTCCACTTACACCATTTTCTCATCAGGGAATGGAACCATCATCCACAACAGTCAGGTGTGTCACGTTGTCCTGTTCTAGGGAGTTTGACTTGAGTCCTTGAAGAGGTTACTGGTGTTGTTGAGAAGGTTCCAGATAGAAAGATACTTTATTGATCCTGAGGGAAATTAAGGATGTTCTTGAGAAGATTCCAGATGTTCTTGAGGAGGTTCCAGGTGCTTTTGAGGAGGTTCCAGGTGTTCTTGAGGAGGTTCCAGGTGTTCTTGAGAAGGTTCCAGATGTTGTTGAGGAGGTTCCAGGTGTTCTTGAGGAGGTTCTTGATCTTCTTGAGAAGGTTCCAGGTGTTCTTGAGGATGTTCCAGGTGTTCCTGAGGAGGTTCCAGATGTTGTTGAGGAGGTTCCAGATGTTCTTGAGGAGATTCCAGATGTTGTTGAGGAGGTTCTTGATCTTCTTGAGAAGGTTCCAGGTGTTCTTGAGCATGTTCCAGGTGTTCCTGTGGAGGTTCCAGATGTTCTTGAGGAGGTTCCAGATGTTCTTGAGGAGGTTCCAGATGTTCTTGAGGAGGTTCCAGATGTTGTTGAGGAGGTTAACGGTGTTCTTGAGGAGGTTCCAGATGTTCTTGCTGGTCAGCTGCTGTTACTGATCAAAGTGATGAGATGTGACCAAACATCTGGAAACACACCTGTTGTTTTTCTTCTCTCCTCTCAGGTAGCTGTTGACCAATCCCTGTGAAGAGCCTGATGACATCATCATCGTGAAGATTGTTGTGTTTTTGAAGAAGCAGAGAAAAGTGAATAATGTGAAACAGGCTTTTATTTCTTTAACTGACTTTAAGGATTTTATATTCGACTTGAATTCATTTGAGAAATCAACACATTTGATGATGAGGAATCTGAACTTCTGAATGCACTTTTTTTGCCTGACGTAGAATCACATTAGAATCCAGCTCCTCATTTTGTTTTTGAAAATCAGACTGAATGTTCTATTGTTTCTAGGGAAGATGGAGAAGTTGAGATTTGTGAATATGGAGCAAACTGCACGTGTTATACAACATGAGACAAATACATGTCTGTGGTTTCAATGTGATTTTCACAAACTGAGCACATACGTGTTTTATCAGCACTGAGCTCGTGGAGGTGGTGTGTGGGACAACACCTCCTCCTGGTGGCTGAAATGTAAAACTGCTTTTAAATCAACTCTTTTTGGGACATTAAAGATGGAACAACCTGCATCGATTAATCAATTAATATTGATTTATTAATCGAGTAATAACCTATTTTGATAACTGATCAGTGTGAGGAGTCTTTAAGAAAAGATTTTAGCTTCTTAAATTTGAATGTTTTCTAAAAATAAGTGAAAACATAACGTGTCTGTTCAACATCTTGATTCTTCCAAACTGTGAATGACACTGTGAAATAGAAAAAATACATCTTTTCATGTTGTTGCTACTTTTCAATGATGTCACAATATCAACAATATAAAGTGTTTAATAAAAACAACAAGTTCTCAAAATATTTGTTCAATGTGAGTTATAGAAACGACAAATATGAATAAATGAGATGGTGATATCACCGAAACACTTTGATCTTGTGCCTTCATTAAGCTCCATTCTCTACGACAGTATCACGTTTCTTTTTTTATATTTTGTTTTCAGATTTTAAGCAGATATGTAGAACACAATGATAACAACAAATGCAAATGTGTACAAGAAAGTAAAAAATGAAACACAAGGGGGCGTCAGTGACACAAAGACACTTTACATTACTCTGCAGTAACCAGTGTTTAAAGAGGCTGTTTAATCTGAGGTGATCACATCTCTATAGAAACATCGTAACATGTCAGAAGACAAAGATTAGGCTGCTAAATTTTCATAAAGTTTTCAGATGTTAAATATTTTTTCTAAGATTGAAAGTTGTCTTTTCAAGAGGGAATCTGTATTTCTGAAAACCATCTATGACGAGTGGAATCCACGTCACTGTAAACATGTCCTGGTCACGTTTAAAGATATTAAATTAATTTAATTTCATAAGCAGTTGAGCATGGAACAGTCAAGAGATTCGACAAAGTTCGATCTGTTGGAAACTCGTCTGACAGATGTTGATCAGAGTCACAGAGGTGCTGGTGAAAGGATCTCACCTGAGACAGCTGCTGAAATTCAGGTCTCCTCCTCCATCCTGAAGATCTTCTCCTGCTCGGCTGTGGAGATCATCCTGACCTCCTGACAGGCTGCATCAACCCTGGATGACCTCTACACCACGAGGGTGAGGTCAGAGGTCAGAGCCCAAAGCAAGACGGACAGTTTACACCCAACGACGGACGGTTTAGACCTGAGGTCAGAAAGACTAGAACCCATAGGCCAGGCAGCTTTATTTATAAAGCACATTTCATGGTGCAGTACAGGAATATTAAAAACAGCAGAAACACATGTACAATAAATGTGAGAATATAATTGATTGAAAAAAATTTCAAGCAAATTAAAAAGATTAAAAAGAGCAGAATATAAGAGGTAAAGATATTAATAGAGGTAAAAGAAATAAAAACGAGAAATCTGTATAAAAATGTAAAAAACGTCTGTAGTTCAGACTGTATAACCAGGGTTGTATATAATCTATAATATAGATTATATACAATTATATACATTATATCTATAATATAGATTATATACAACCCTGGTTATATAGTCTATATTATAGTCTTTGTATACAGTCTATGGTTCAGACTGTATTTAACTGTATCGAATATAAACCTGTTTCTATGGTTCAGATTCGGATCGACTTTTCATGTCTGATCCTGTGTCTCTCTCTTCACTCGACTCATCGTGTCTGATGAATCCAATATGGCGGCCGCCGCAGCTTCACGTGAACTCTTCACTGAGGGAGTAAGAGCGGCTCTTCACACGTGGCCCGTTCTCCAGGTAACACACACACACACACAGACACACACACACACACACCAGAGACAGACAGACAGACAGACAGGTGGAGACCGTGAGACAGACGTGAAATGACCGCTACTGCGGCTCAGATGAGCCGTTAAAGCTAACATGCTACAGGATTAGCTGTTAGCTTCATAGACGGGTTGTTTTCTATAAAGACCTTGTTAGACACTGGTGTTTACATCCGGGTTTGATTCATTTCCAAACCACTTTAATCCAGTTTGAAACCAATTTCACTTTAGTTCTAATCCAGTTTGACTCCAGTTTGTGAGTTTACATCGGCACCTGTTTGTCTGCGTGTGTTCCTCAGATCGCGGTGGATAACGGGTTCGGGGGCGTGTACGCGCAGCAGAAAGCTGATTGGATGGTGGATGTTGTTCAGCAGTATTTCCATGACAACGGTAAGTAACCATGGTAACCATTCACCCGAGTGCTCTGTTCAATTCATTAAAGCAACATGGTCACAAGATGAGAAGAGAAATGATTATTGATCTGTGAGGCTGAAAACTTTATTAACCTGAATCATGTGAACAACCTGAAGTGAAGTTACTGTGTGTGTGTGTGTGTGTGTGTGTGTGTAGCTGACCTGCAGCAGTGTGAGGTTGAGGACTTCATTGCTGAACTGATGAATCAGGAGTTTGACACAGTGGTGGATGATGGGAGTTTACCTCAGGTATGCACACACACACACGCACGCACACACACACACACACCTGATTAGACCCAAAAATTTGCTCTTCCACCTGTGCAGGTGTCCATCAGTCTGCTGCAGATGTTCAGTCAGTGGCAGCAGGGGGCGCTACAGCAGCTCCAACACACCATCAGCACTCTGACACAGAAGAAGAGTCAGAGGGCAAAGGTCACAGCTCCGCCCACACAGTCTGACGAAGAGAGCGATGCTGAGACACAGGTACGTGAAGAACGCATATCTGAAGTTATAACTTATTTCCACTTTGTGTCTTAGTATCCTGTCCTTTTTACTGCAGTTCTACACAATCTGAAATACTGTGGCACAGGTTACCATGGTAACCTACAACTGTCGCACAGCGACACCTTAACCTGCGTTGATCCCGAGTCCTGGTTCAGGATCATGTGACTCGTCTCTGATGTTTATTGGTTGTAAATGTCGAAATCCAAAATAGAATTGATTGATCATTTCATTAATCTTTTAAGTGAAGATGAACTCTCTCTCTCCCTCAAGGCGATGGACTGTGACTCGTCCACAACACACAACCCTCCACCCCCCCCTCCTCCTCCTCCTCAGGAAGAAGAAGACGGCTGGACGGTCGTCAGAAAGAAGTGAAGAGGAGGATGAAGAGCAGAATGAACTGTTGACCTTTGACCACCAGGAAGACGTGTCAAACAGACTCCTCCTCCTTCAGCGCCGGACCATGATGGCGTCTCTCCAGCGTCTGCTGCCGTGTCCGAGCGTCTTCGAGTCCTGGTTCAGTTCTGGATTAAATGAGGTCGTGTCCACCTGAGAAAAGACTCACACACGAACTGAAGAAACTTTTACTCGTGTTTCCTGTGGTTCTCAGTTAGGAGAACGTCTGTTTCATAATAAAATTATTATTATTGTTGCTCAGACGTTCACTTTATAATCAAAGCTCCAATTTAAACATAAGAAATGTTGAGCTGACAAACCTCAATCATTCATCAATACTCGATTGTCCAGCTTGAACACCAGCGACAGATTTTCAGTTGAATTGATATTCAATATGTAATATATATTACTGCCCCCCCCATTTAATTCATCATTGATTGATCAAACTGTCATTGCAGATTTAAGTTTAACGTGTTGGGATGATCTCACCAGCAGAGGGCGGTAGGAAGACCCTCCTGTCCTGTCAAGGTTGGCAGGTTGATTCCTGAGGGTCAAAGGTCTCAGACAATCTCTGATGAAACTTTATTTTCACAGAACACATTGTTCAAACACACGTCATGTGACAGGTAGGAGGGGCGGGGCCAAGGCACTAATCGTCAGAACAGAAACAGGTGAAGAGGTCAGAGGTCATCTGAGGACAACTCAGCTACAGAGATCAGGACTGGTCAGTCGGTGAGAGGGTCGGCTACAGTACACTCGAGGAGGATCAGAAATCCTTATCAATAACCAATAATTATATTCTCACAGGTTTCATACAGGAGCAGTCAGACTCAGGAGAAATCAGCAGAAGACAGTGACAGAATTCAGCAGAAAAACAGAATTAAGTCAAATGACAAGTTTTAAAATGAAGAAACCAGCAGAATTCAACAGGAATCAGTAGAAACATATCAACAGAAATCTGTGTTAATCAGCGGGATTCAACAAACCAGTGGATTCATTAGAAATAGAACAGAAATAAGCAGAAAACTGTAGAATTTGACAAATCTGTAGAATTCAGCATAAATATGTAGAAATAAGCAGAAATCAACAAATCAGAATTCATTAGATATCAGCAGAAACAATTCTCCATTCCTCTGACTCAGTTTTTAATTAATTGATAATTGATCAGATCAATATACTGTCCCTTAACATCTGGGGTCAAAGGTCAGCAGGGAGGAGCCACCTGAGCCTGAATCTAGATGCCGGGGTGTTTTTCGGTTTTTGTAAAGTCCAGACTTGTGAGGACCATGGATCTCATCACGAGGCTCGTGGAGAGCCAATCACAGTCCAGGCTGTTCTGGTGTGTGATTGGCGGAAGCTGTCAGGGCGGGGGAGTTGCTCTCTGTCTTCAAGCCCCTGAAGATCGATGAGTGATCTTTGAGTGAAGGTTCTGAATCGTTCACACTGTAAACAGTGTTGTACATAAATAAAACCACAGCTCAGAGACGACAAGTTAACAGAATCAAAATGCTGAGGTTGTTCTTTTGACTTCTTCTGGCACCAAATGACGCTGCTGAAATTTCTGAGAATAAACATTTGATGATAGTAAAAATATAAATAAAATCAGAGGTATGATTTTCATATCTTCCTTCTCAGGTAAATATTATTTAGTTGATTAAAGAAAAATCTCTGAGATTATTCAGATTTCAGTGGTTGTACAAATACAGTAGTGTATCGTCTGCAAACAGACTGTCATTTAAAAAAAACTGAGTTGATCAGGATCAACATAAATAAATATCTGAATTCAGCCTGTATGAAATCAGTGTGTGTGCGCGTCCGCTCATGTCTGCAGCCATGTGTGCTGAAGACACTGCGCCGCCGTCGCTCTGCGTTCAGGCTGCAGATCCAACATCATCGACAGGAAGTCACTGAACTGAGCCGCCTGATCCAACGGCCACTCATACTTCTCCAAGAGAACCTCGAACAGACCCCATGGCTTCAGACTGGAGATGTGACGTAGCTCACCTGAGACAGGTAGACAGGTGAGACAGAGGTGACAAGTGAACTACAACTCCCATGGTGCATTTCAGCCAATGAATGAACTGGTAGACCGGCTCACCTCTACTGTTGAAGTACTCTCTGGAGTACCTGCCAGACAAAGCGAAGGGCATAGGAATGGGTCCAAGCAGCTCAATGATGTGAGCAATATGATCTATAAAAGTACACACAGTGAAGTAATGAAGTATGTTATACTGCACTACAGTGTGTATGTAAACAGAGAGTATATTGTGTAGCGTGTCCTGTGTCTAGTTGAGTGTGTGGACCTTCATCTCGTGTGTAATCTTCTCCCGAATGAGGTTCAAACAGATAATCTCCTGTTGCCAACTCAAAGGCCTGAAACATCAACCGAACAAAACATCCATAAATTAGTCAAATAACATGAACCAGTGTGAGCACCTTAACATATATATATATATATATATATATATATATGTATGTGTGTGTGTGTGTGTGTGTGTACCATGCAGGCAGTGCTCCAGATATCAGCAGCTGTTCCATACTCTGCTCCTATCAGAACCTCCAGAGCTCTGTACTGTCTGGTCTGAATGTCCTCTGTGAAGTGTTTGTGCTGGATGAGAGAAAAAGACACACAGAGAGCGAAAGAGAGAGGAGCTGTCTGATTGGTCTACAGAGGAACAGGAAGGAGGAAGAGGAGGAGATGATGAAGCTGTCTTACCACCCAGCAGGCATTGCCCAGATCAGCGATCTTCACTTTCAACTTGTCAGCGTTTTGAGGATCCAGAGGACTGAGGACAAAATCTGATGCCGTGAACACTGCAGAGAGAGAGAGAGAGACAGGTGAGACAGGAGAGACAGGTGAGACAGGACAGACAGGAGAGACAGGTGAGCCTGTTTCAGGTTAGCCACTAGGTGCATTCAACTTTACACAGCTCTGTGCAGCGCTGACTTAAGGTGATGCATGCTGGTCTTAACCCAATACATGCTGGTTAGAAATTTGTGTCCCACTTCATCGAGCTCTGCATCACGTCATCAGGTGATTGGACCTTAGAACACGGCAGGAGGCAGCGACTGCAGTCAGACTGTGAAGTTGCTCTCCTCCAGCTGCAGCACCTGTGACACCACCACTCGGCTCTGATTGGCTGAAGGCTTCACTGACACACATGACAAATCGTACGTTTTTATTCTAAGAACTCAGATGCGTTTTCTGCTCCTTATATCCATAAATGTAAGGTGTTAATTATATATATATATATATATATAGAAGGAGAAAGTGTCCGACTTGACGGCAGTTTTTTTCTTCCCCCCCTGCAGCCGTCAGCGGATCGAGTAAGACACAGTCAGACCAAGTCCATCTTGAATGCACCTAGTGTCAGGTATGGCAGGTGAGTCAGGTGTGTATGTGTATGTGTATGTGTAGGTGCATGTTTTTCAACCTTCTCGTCCACTCGAGTATCCTGACTGAGTAGAAAGTGCTGACTCGGACGTCGCTGAAATCACAGAACTGGAGAAACCTGATAGGCCGGAGGCAGGGCTGGAGAAACGCCCAGGGGCGTGGCCATTACAACCGTCGTCTAACCAGGAGCAGGTCGAATCTGGACTTATTTTACTATTTGCTGCGGAGGAGCTGTGGTTACCATTGACAACATGAGGACCTGTAAAAAAAAAGAAAACTGAGTTACTTAAGTACTGTAAGTCACCAAATTACTGTGAGTAACTACAGTACTAAAGATAATTTAAGTAGTCTAAGTAACTAACATACAGTGAGAAACTATACAACTGAAGTACTGTGTCTGCGTTTATATCTCTGTGTGTGTGTGTGTGTGTGTGTGTGTGTGTGTGTGTGTGTGTGTGTGTGTGTGTGTGCACTCACAGTTAGTGTCTGTGTCGTCAGGTAGATGAACTCCACCCTCCTCCTCCAGCTTCTGCAGACACACAGGATTTTTATTTTTAAAAGGATCTTTTGTCATTTCCTTCATGGTTGTGATTGGCTGCAGTTTATCAGTAGTTACCGTAGTAACCTTATTTCTATGAGTTACCCGTATGTCAATGAATCTCTCCTCCAGCAGCTGCTCTTGACGCTTCGCCTTCCTCTTCAACTTCTTCTTCTTGTTCTTAGACATCTTACCAACCTGCACACACGCACACACACACACACACACACACAAATAGTCTGGTTTGTAGTTTAATGTTCAACAGGGTGTGTGTGTGTGTGTGTGTGTGTGTGGGGGGGTTACAGCAGGTGTCACACCTTGACACTCACCTGTCGATCCCTGGGAGCCGTGCTAACTAGAGAGAGAGACAAAGAGACAGACAGACAGACAGACAGACAGACAGGGAGACAGACAGACAGGGAGACAGGGAGACAGGAGAGGAGGAGAGAGAAAGACAGGAAGAAAACATCAGAAACAAAAACAGGAAGAAAAGACGAAAGAGTGGAAATAATATAGAGACAGACAGGTGAGAGGTAGACAGCCGTCTGTCTGAACACACTGAAACCACAGCTCCCAGTAACTGATATCTAAACCGTGTCCCTCCACAGGTTCAGACCACTGAAGTCCTGGCCTCAGTCTTTGTCTCACATCGAACAGTTTAACAGTTTCCAGTCATTTATGTCTGACCAATCACGTCACTGCTCCTCACCTGATGATCCTGAGGGGGGCGGGGCTCCAGCTCTCTGCCAGACAGTGGCTTCTGCAGCCAACCTCCTGACGTACACATCGTCAACGTCCAATAAGATGTTCTCTGGTTTGATGTCTGTGTGGATGATCTTACACTTGGTGTGAAGGTAGTCGAGTCCCTGGAGCACCTGAGAGAGACAAAGTAACTAATGATGTCACACATCACCGTGGTGACGTCACAGTCACTGATGATGTCACAGATAACTTTGATGATGTCAGAGCTGTTACCTGTTTCAGAATGGTCTTGACACTGACCAGAGGAAGTCCCATGTAGTTTGACTTGATGATCCACTTCAATAGCTGATGACCCAAAACCTCCAGAACCATACAGACGTCTGAGAGCAGCTGAGGACAATACTGACTGAGAGACAGGCAGAGAGACAGACAGACCGACATACAGGCAGGCAGAGAGAGACAGAGAGACAGGCAGGCAAGGAGAGAGACAGGCAGGCATGCAGACAGACAACAGACGGAGAGAGAGACAGACAGACGTACAGGCAGGCAGAGAGAGAGAGAGAGAGAGAGAGAGAGAGAGAGAGAGAGAGAGAGAGAGAGAGAGAGAGAGAGAGAGGCAGGCAGGTGATGAAGGATACGGACTCCATTGACTCCAGAGATCTTGAAGTCGTCGATCAGTTGGACAATTGTTTGTCTGTAGGGGTCAGAGGGGTCAGAGTCCCTCACCTGGTTCATCAAGAGAAGAAAATGTGTATAAACCACATCATCTGTGTGTGTGTGTGTGTGTGATCTGTGTGTGTGTGTGTGTGTGTGTGTGTGTGTGTGTGTGTGTGTGTGTGTGTGTGTGTGTGTGTGTGTGTGTGTGAGACTTACACATCTGAGCAGTTTGATCTCATCCAGAGCCGTCTCAGTGTAATGTGAAGCACTTTTAACGACCTTCAACGCCACAAAACGCTTCTTCCTGAAGAGACACAGGTTCAGAGGATGAGACACAAGACAATGTGTGTGTGTGTGTGTGTGTGTGTGTGTGTGTGTGTGTGTGTGTATCGTACTGTAGATCCCAGCAGAGCCACACAGTAGAAAAATGGCCCCAGCCCAGTTTTCTGACCACATGATATCTTCCGTTAAACAGGTCACCGGTCTTCACCGGGTAATAACCTCCTGTAACACAAACACAACAAACTGTATTCAACTGTATCTAACGGTTATAAAGTTATTTCACTATAATAAACTGTAATAAATAACATTTTCTCAAACTGTGGTAAAATGTATTGAGTGACTGTATTAAAGAAGTTGATTTAATTTATTAAACTTTATTGTTCAGTTGTCTCTGACAGTGGATCTCACCTTTGCAGTAATCTGACGGATCTTCTTGTTCCTCGTCATCGGAGCCAAGCAGCTGAGTGGGAGGCGGGGTTAACGCGGGCGGAGGTGGACTCAAAGCAGGTGGGGGCGTGGTCAGTTGATGATGTGCTGATGACACCGGAGGAGACAGGCCAATGGGAGGGCCCAGAGGGTCGAGGGCGTGAAGGAAGGAGGTAGAGGAGGAGCAGAGGGGGGAGTAAATGTGGGAGGAGACACTGGAGGTGAAAGTCACTGAGGTCTGCAGGAGGGGGTCAGGGTGGGAGGGGCTTAACGTTGGGGTAGGAGTGGCTTTGGAAGACACTGATGGAGACTGAGGTGCATTGTGGGTAATGTGGTGGAGTGAGGTTGGCGGTGATTCAGAGACATCTGTCTCAGTCCTGTGAGGCGATCTGGAGGAATTGTGGGAAATATTTTGCTTGGAAGTTGACTGTGATTGGCTGGGCGTGTGGACAGGACTATGAGCTGTGGCAGGAGCTGAGTGGTTGAAGATCAAAGGGGCCTTTAAGGAGATCAGAGGTTCAGGAGGTTCCTGTGGAGCGACCTCAGCTGTATGTAGAGGAGGGAGAGGGGAGGTGTGGGGGTGATGGGTGGGTGAGGTGTGGGGGGGGGGGTGCGGTGGTGATGTCATCGTCTGGATGGGTGAGTTCATTCACTGATGATGTTTGTGTTTGAGCAGGAAGTCGACTGACGTCAGGATTCAGAGTCTGAAGATCGTCAGGTCTGAAACAGACAAAACAAAACTCTGAGTCTGTGTGTTTGAAGTTTGAACCCAGAACTGTTTGTCATATAAATACATTTGAATCCGTTTGTTCAGAATCTGTTTTTACAGGTTCAAAATTATAAAACAGAGTTTAAAAATGAGTTTGTTACTCATTTATTATAAATTTTTCTTTTTATTGGATGAAAAAACATCAAAACAATCTCTGAGTCATGGACATTATTGTCGTTGTCTCAACTGCACTGAAATAGACTGGAGTGTGTGTGTGTGTGTGTGTGTGTGTGTGTGTGTGTGTGTGTCTAGTCTATTATTGGAGCTGAAGCACCAAACCTGTTTCTGTCAGCATGATATCGGTTAGCTTAGCACAATGCCTGGGGGCAGAGGGAAACTGTTAGCCTAGCTCTTTTATTGATGTGGTGTTTTATGACGCTGTGAATTTTCCAGACATTTTCCTGCTGTTTTTCTCACATGGACTCACTCGGAAATTTTCCAGAAATGTGAGGAGCAACTGGCTCAGACTTTAGTGTTCTCACATACAGAACCTCCAGAACATTTCAGGAACATGATCAGACTCCAGCGCAGGTCTGAAGAGTCGGCCACAAATCTCTCACACACACAGCTTAATATATCCTCTGTGTGTGTGTGTGTGTGTGTGTGTGTGTGTGTGTGTGTGTGTGTGTGTGTGTGTGTGTGTGTGTGTGTGTGTGTGTGTCTTACTGGTTCTCATCTGTACGGACTCTCCGATGCTTCTTTCCTCTGCGTCGCTGTTTCTTTCCAGTGGAAGCAGAGTTTCCGGTTCCACTGACTGCAGCTGAGGAGAATAAATCACAGTCAAACTGGTGTAACACACCGTCAATCACACCTACAGCTTCATTCACACGTACAGCATTAACCATACCTACTTTCACACCTACATTCACAATGTCACCTTCAGCTTCAATCACACCTACATCTAAAATCACGCCTTCAATCACACTTACATATTCATTAAACGTACATCTTCACTCACACCAACAGCTTCTTTACAACCTACATTCACACCTTCAGCTTCAAGCAAGCCTTCACCAACAATCACACCTACATCCTTCAATCAAACACACCTACATCCTTAATCACACACCTCCAGTCACACATTTTGACCGGTTCCTCACTTTTTCAATGAACTGTTTGAGGGCTAAGACTTGGTTAGGTTTAGGTTAGAGTTAGTCATTTAGTTGTGATGGTTAAGGTTAGGGGCTAGGGATTGTATTATGTCAATGAGTGTCCTCACTAAGATAGAAGTACAAACGTGTGTGTATATATATACACAGACACACACACGCACACATACATACATACATACATAAATATATGTGTGTGTACATGCACACATACATACATACACACATATATAAATATATATATGTGTGTGTGTGTGTGTGTGTGTGTGACAGCAGCAGCAGTCACAGCCTGGCACAGTTAGCTAATGCTACCTAGCTCAGCAGAGTTCATGTCAGTGATTCAGGACCAGCCCGGACAGTCTGACCCGGATCAGGTCCACTTACCGATCAACATCGTGGCTCCCGGTCCCCACACCGAGCCGGGTTCGAGCGGTGTATCCGGGCAGGACTATCGGAATTCCTGACAGTTAGCTTCAGTTAGCTGAACCTCGGCCGGAGCCGGTGAAACCCGGGTCAGTCCGGCTGGAGCTGGTTCAGTGGGTCCGCTAACTAACCCGGGTCAGAGCGGGTGAGACCGGTGCAGCGTGGCCTGTCCGTTAGCCCGTTAGATAGCAGCTGTCAGTCAGCCTGTTAGCCTGTTAGCTCCGTTAGCTCCAGATCAAACTCTGCCGCGGTGTCCCGCACGCTTTGCGCCGCCTCCGGACCGTGTGAGTTCTGGGTGTGTGGCCCGGTTCCTCTCGGTTATTCTGGGGCTGTTGTCCCGGTTCTACCGTTCATGGTCTCAACAGCTGCTGACTGACACCGGACACCGGGAGCTGCGCATGCGCACTGACCCGCCACGCTGCTACTGGACCAAAACTGGGACCTGTGTGTGTGTGTGTGTGTGTGTGTGTGTGGAGGGGTGTGTGTGTGTGGGTGTGTGCCTGTGGTGTGTGTGTGGTGAAGTGTAAGTGTGGGGTGTGTGTGTGTGTGTGTGTGTGTGTGTGTGGTGTGTGCCTGTGGTGAGAAGAGACGTGTGTGTGTGTGTCTGTGTGCCTGTGGTGTGTGTGTGGTGAGAAGAGATGTGTAAGTGTGGGTGTGTGTGTGGAGGTGTGTGTGTGTGGGTGGGTGTGTGCCTGTGTGCCTGTGGTGTGTGTGTGGTGAGAAGAGATGTGTAAGTGTGGGTGTGTAAGTGTATGGAGAAGTGTGTGTGTGCCTGTGGTGTGTGTCTGTCTGTAAGTGTGTGTGTAGAGGGGGGTCTTCCTTCTGGTTCATAGACTGAAAATAAAGACGACATGACAGCTCCCACAAGTTAAGTCAAATAATCTCGATCGCCCCCTGGTGGCTGGCTGCAGTATAGGTCATAAATCACACCTCCCCCATGTTAGCAGATGGGACATGGACTAAACTGAAAGATCAAAGAAGATGTTAAATAAATGTTTGTTAAAGATGGTTTCTGTCATTTCAAGTCGTTCTTATCTCACTGAGATTTGTTCAATTGTTCATGTTTCTGATAAGTTTGGTTTTTATTAGTTATTTGATGATATAAAAATGGGCTGAGACGTCATGATTGACAGCTGAGACTGACCCATGATTGGTTGAACACATGTAGGGGCAGGACCTTAATACCTCAGGTTTCAGTAAGACAATGACACACAGACATTAGAACTGTTAAAATTATAACTTTATTTTTACATGATACAAATTGTGTTGCTTCTTCACAATAAAAACGCATTCCATTGCAGACGCACTGATCATCCTCCTCATGTATTTATATTTACACACTGTTATCAAACTGTACACAGTCAATAGAAAAACAGTCTGTGCTTCATCACAACTGATCCTGGCTCATTTTATACAAACACTTTAAACTTTTTATTCCCTTGTAGAAAAAACATCTCAGCAACAAACAGCTCGACCAATCAGGGCAGAGGACCTGTTTCATCACATCCAGATTAGAAAACTGTACAGAGATCAGGAGGTCAAAGGTCAAACCTTCACCTCCATCGAGAAACATGGTGACACAGCAGAGTTTAGGCTCTGCCTTTTGTCTTCATTTAGAAAAAAAAAGTAGCATCATAACTCGTCATCATCGTTACACGCATGCAGATGTCTAATCTGATCAGAGAACTACAACTACGGGTCAAACACAGGCTCAAAAAACACGCAAGGCAAAAACACAGAGGAGAGATAAACAGCAATAATCAGAAGAAGAAACGCAGAGAAGATGGTTCAGAAAACATTTAAAACTTCACATCTCATATAAAACAAGCTGTTTGAGGTTTGTGCTTCAGTCCAGCAGCACAAACCAACACTGTGAGTTATTGCCCGGTGGGTTCAGTCTCAGTTCACTTGCACTCAAACATACAGAGTCCAGGAAGAGTTCAGCCTCACTTTACAGCTGACGGAAGAAGACTAAATAAAACCATGACGTCCACAGTGATTGAATCCACACAGAGGAAACACAGCCACAGCTAACTGCTGCCATGGAGACACAGTTGGGTTTCTCTCTGTTTTATTATTGCTGCTGATGATGTTGGATTCAGTCAGTGACACTTCAGCTGATTGAGATCAGAGTTAAAAATATAACATGCTTCTATAAATAGGTTAAACAAACTAAAACAACGATGGAGGTCGGTAACTAGTGTCACTTCAGCTAGCTAACAACAGCAGCGTCGTAAGGCTGCTACGCAAACCGATACCACAAAAGCATTTGAACCCACGGTTTTCAGATATCTGCTGCTTTAATATGCGTCTTTCAAATAGCTCATTTCAAACAGCTAGCATATCTGACAGTACATAGGAGCCATCTTTGTTAACACCTGTTAGCTGTTCTATAATAGAGTGCAGTGCTATGCTAGCTGTCCTATAATACAGTTTAGTGGTAAATGGTTGGTATTTATAAAGATATTTTCTAGTCTTGATGACACTCAAACCTCTTTACAGTACAGTTTTACATTCACACACACATTCATACAGTGCATCTATGTGCAGCACATTCTCTATGAGAAGGGACAACTTGGGGTTCAGTATCTTGGCCAAGGACACTTCGGCATGGGGAAGACTGAGGCCGTGGACCTTCTGGTTAGAGGACGACCGCTCTAACCCCTGAGCCACAGCCGCCCAGTGCTATGCTAGCTGTTCTGTATGAGTGTAGGTTATGCTAGCTGTTCTGAATTTGTGTGTTTTATGCTAGTTGTTCTGTATTACAGTGTATGTTATGCTAGTTGTTCTGTATTAGTGTATGTTATGCTAGCTGTTCTCTATTACAGTGTATGTTATGCTAGCTGTTCTCTATTACAGTGTATGTTATGCTAGCTGTTATATACACTACATCCAGTGTTAGACTTGTAGTTCTACAAGTGATCAGGAGTTTGTTTCCCTCCCTGGTTCAATAAAAGTTAAAAATTTATATTTAAATTTCTTCCCGTGATGCACCAGGATGCAGTGCCACCTAGCTGCGAGAGTGAAGGCCTACACAGGATAAATAGGTATAAATAGGACTTACAGTATGTACACACAATAAGTTAGTGACACACACACACACACACACACACACACACACACACACACACACACACACACACACACACACACACACACACACACACACACACACACACACACACACACACACACACAATCTAAACCCCCAGAATTGAGATTTTGTTGGTCGTTTTTAATCGACCTTTTCTTTGCTCTTTGTTCACCGTGACCCTCGAAGTCAAGTTCACCTGGTTTAGATGATAGATCAGCTTCAGCTGCTGTTGACCAGAAAATGGAGTCAGACTGATACTGATTTAAAAAATCCCTGATTCAATGAACGTCTCACGTCCTGTAGGTTGTGATGAAGCTGGTTGCAGAAGATAAAAAACATCCAGCAGATCAATAATCAATACAAACTATTACGATTGTGCTTTTTGAATTTTTGCAGGCAGCAGAACAGCGCAGCAGGGAACTCTGGGAAATGTAGTGCAAGGCAGCAGAAGATATGTTCCCTGATCTGATTGGTAAGATTGTCATTTTTTCACAGACTGGTGAGTCAGGTTGGTTTGGTTTACACACACGCACACACACACACACACACACACACACACACACACACACACACACACACACACACACAGGACGCATGCACACACAGCAGGAAGACACAATGTTGAAAGGCGTCCAGTGATTTGCTGCTGAAGAAGCTTCATCTTCATCCTTGACCTCACAGGTCTCCAGTGGTCAGAGGTCAACAGAGGTCATCAGAGGTCAGTGACCTTGTTCTCCACCAGAGCAGCAACCTGCTGCAGCCGATAAGCCAACTGCATCTTCTGACCTGAACTGTCCTCCTCCAGAGCCATGATGATCTGAGAGACAGACAGGTACAGAGAGAGAGTCAGGTACAGACCGTATCAGATACCATCGTGTGTGTGTGTGTGTGTGTGTGTGTGTGTGTGTGTGTGTGTGTGTGTGTGTGTGTGTGTTACCTGGTCATAGTATTTGTTGATGTACTTGTAGAGTTCATGAAGAGCCACAACACTGTTCATTTCTGAAGCAAAACTCTGAAACAAACACAGTGAGAGTTCATGTGATGATGTGAACATGTCAACGTGTTAATGTTCATGTGAATCGTATCCTGCAGTAAACATGATGTGTTGTGTTCACTGACCCCTGAAAGTTCAGTCAGAGTAGAATTCATCTCCTGATAACATCCTGACGCAGCACTGTGGATATCACTGTAATACCTGTACAACACACACACATTACCACAGCATCCTTATTTACAATGTTGGTGTTGGTGTACGTGTGTTTCTCTGGTAGCTGTGCAGTAGAGAGTGTGTTTCTATGGTGAGTCTCACCTCTCCACCAGCTGCTTGTATCGGGGGATCTCTCTGGCATACAGCAGCTTGTTGACAGGAGAATCCTGATTGGACAAAAAAGCGATGAGGTCACACGACCACGAACAAAACACAGATATGGGAACACTATACTGATGCTACAGAGACAGGCAAAGAGACAGACAGAGGGAGAGACAGACAGGTCATACCCGTCCCACTTTGTGCTCGGAGGTGGTGCAGGAGTCGATGAAGGTCTGAGCGATGACAGACAGAATGGCATCGATGCTGTCGCTCACCTGAACATCCAAAACAAACTGAGGGTTCTTCAGGATGTTCACCCAGAACCTGAGAGGGAGACTGGAGACAGAGAGACGGACAGGTCAGATACACAGGTCAAAGAGACAGGTGAGTCAGGTTACCAGGTGAGTCTCACCTGTTTGTCTTCCAGATGTGGACAGTCTCTGGGTCGTCAATACCATGTTTCTCTGCCATGTCGTCCAGGAAGTCAAAGAAAAATCTGACTGCGATCGGAGGAGGACGTTTTGTACTGAGAATTGCTACAAAGACATCATCCACAAACTTCTGCAGTGTCCCCTACAGTGAGCCAGGTAGAGAGTTCATGTGTCAATGCATGTTACCTTCATGAACAGCAGTCTGGTCAGGTGAATCTCAGGTGTGTTCATGTGTGTGTTACCTTCATGGACAGCAGTCTGGTCAGGTAAATCTCAGGTATGGCTTTAGCGCGCTCTCTCTCCCTCATGCTGCTCTTTCTGTGTTTTGGGATTTCCGGATCTTCGCTGCTCTTCACCAGGTGCCACAGACGCAGACCCTCCTCCTCCTCACCCTCTAGCATCGGAGTTTCTATGGCAACACACAGAGATGTCAGTCACACTGATGACAGGTGTTGGTTCTAAGTGGTTCTCTTTCTGCTAGTTTTGGTTTGGTACAGATTTATCTGCCTTGTTGAGTTGTCCTATTTTGTAGATGTTCTGAAGGTTCTGCTTGTATTGTTCAGGGCTCTAGTCGGTGCTGAATGGTTCTCTTTAGATCTTTAGATTGATTTGTGGTTCTCAATAGATTATAGACATTCTAACGGTCCCTGAGGGTCCCGACATTGTCTGGTCTGTGTTCTGGGCCCTTGATGTGCTAGATGGTTTTATATATGGTTCTCTTTGTGTTGGGTGTCTTTGTCTTGGTTAAGGATGTCCTATGTTTTGTTTCTTTATTTTAAATGTTCTAGGTGATCCTCTCTGTTTCAGTTGCTGGTTTTACATGTGCTAGATGGTTCATTTGTGTTGGTTCTGGGTTCTGCGTAGTGTTGTTCTAGATGGTCTCCATATTCATTCTGGGTTTTTGATTAAATATTTCTCCTTATATTCCAAACATGTCCATTATTGTGTTTGTTTGCACAGCTTCTGGGTTCTAGATGTTCTACATGGTTAACTCTCTTGTAGTGGGTTCTGTATGCTCCACACTGTTGATGGGTTGTGTTCTTACTCTCTCCAGTCTGGAACACCTGGTTGATTCCAACTGAACTCTGAGAACGAGGAATCAGAGCAACTGTCGCTCCGTCTGGAACCTGAGGAACATGGAGGTGAAGAAGAACTCAGAGAACAAGAAGAAGTGGAAGAAAAGAACATGAACAGAGTGCTGGTGGACGTAAAGACATGTGATTGTTTTTTTGTTTTACCTTGTAGTGCTGCAGCGTGTTGATTCGTTTCCAGCGACCTTGAACCACCGCTGTGACATCATCATCTGACAGGGTCAGGTGACCCGCCTGACCTGAACGCCACTCTGTCATTGAACACAGAGACATGTGTCAGTATGAGCTGTCAATCAAAGCAGACAGGTGGAAGACGGGTGAGACAGGTGAGACAGGTGAGACAGTTGAGTGTACCCAAGTCCAGACTGTCGGCTGCTGGTCTCTGAGAAAACGGAGCTCCTCTGTACACCTGATCCAGGATCTTATCCTTCACCTGCAGGCAGACAGGCAAACAGATAGACAGGTGAGAGGGAGAGCTGTGACAGCAAGACATGCAGGTGCTAATCAGACAGACAGGTACTTACCTGTGTGATGGTGTCAGTGTCGAGAACTTTAACAGGACACGGCTGAACCTCAACGCCATTCTTCACCAAAACCGTCAGAGTCTGACAGACAAGTATCGACAGACAGGTGGAGAGACAGACAAGTACAGACAGACAGGTAGAGAGACAGACAAGTACAGACAGACAGGTAGAGAGACAGACAGGTTAACTCGTGTTCTATATTTTATAATCTCCTCGTTTATGTTTGTGAATGAACTGTTTCACCTTATGTTGTTTATTCTGGGATGTCTACCGTTCCACAGTGTGAATGAATACTACAGCCTGGTGTGTGTTGCAGTGGTTACCATAGCGCAGAAGTCGATGTCCTCTCTCAGCAGGTGACTGTCGTTCAGCGTTCGTTTGGCTTTTCCTGTCACAGCGTCGACCGGACCTTTATCCACCTGGTACTTTATAGCTCTGTAGAGCACGTACAGAGGCTCCCCCGCCACCTCCTGACAGACAGACAAGTAAACAGACAGACAGGTAAGACTGAGACGAATCACAGACTGGTCACAGCAAAGACAAGACAATACTTTACCTTTAGGAAGGAGTAGAGACAGATCGACATCCAGTTGGTCAACATCTTCTCTACAACTGTCTCTGTCCTGAGAGACAGACAGAAAGAGAGACAGAGACGTGAGCAGGGACTAAGGACCGAATCAAACCATGAGAGCGATGAGACTTTAAGAGTCTAAAGAAAGTCCAGGAGTTCTGGATTGAAGGTGTGTTTGTTTCACGTACCGGCGCAACATGAGTTTGGGATTCTTGGCGACGTACTGCAGCACCAGGTCCTGCAGCAGGTTCTTCATGACCTCGGTGAAGTACTCCAGTTTATCATGAAGAGCGATGGTGAGAAGACTTGCGATGTAACCCCGGTCTCTCTGAGAGAAACTCTGCTGAGCCTCCAGAGTGTGGATGAACTGAGGCACAGACAGGAAGTGACATCACTCACAGGTTTCCACTAAGACATAGACAGGAAGTGACATCACTCACACAAATCCAGTTGTCACTAGGCAACCACCTCCATCACTCACCCGGGTGAGGAAGAGTCTGTTGTTGAGCAGGTTGCTCAGCTGCTGGAGACCCTGTTCCACAGTCTGTCTCCTGGAGTCTGGCAGGTCTAGCTGGCGACTCAACAGCGCCGTCTGTTGGCCGGGGAAGAAAACTCTCTCTGCATATGTCCTGTAGTCCAGCAGGGGGAGTCCTGGTCCTCCAACGTCACTGCTCAAGTCCATCATCTCCGTCATCAGGTCTTTATGAAGAGGAGGAAAAGACAGGGTTAGGGATAAAACTGATTTTATGTTATTTATTGATTCTTTGAGATTTTCCCTGACATGATCTCAGGTTTATGTCTTGCTGCCCTTCAACAATAAACTCCCCATTCTCAACTTTCAAGAACGAGACGTTCACGTAACGTGACAGAAATCTACAGCTGCTGATTGGATGTTGAGTGGGACAAGACCATGAGTTTTCCTACCAGTGAACTCTTTGCGACACTGATCTCCCACGTTGATCTCCAGAGTTTCCAACTGCAGCAAAACCTTCTTATAATCTCTGAGAGCCTGTTTACTCTTCCTCCTGCAGAAACACAAGTCATCAAACCCAACAATTCACTGCGAGACAGGACGTGTCTCAGAAAGCTGGGAGGTCTACAGGTGGAGGCAGACAGACGGGTTCGTACCTGTACATCATTATGATGACCAGCACTGACAGGATGATGACAGCTGCTCCCGCACCCAAACCGATCTGAGCAGCCAATGGGACGGGAGACAGCAGAGAGTCACTGTCGTACTGTACCAATCCCAGGTCGACCTGCAGGTTTCCCATGAACACCTGAGAGAGAGAGAGGGAGAGACATACAGATTTGTATATATTGTGTATAACTATACTGTGTTGTTTGTGTCCAGGTGTGTCTGTGTGTTACCTTAAGGCTGGGCAGCTCGTTGCTCTGGTCCACGCTCGCTGGTTGGATCTCTGGAGGTTCACAGTACAGGTGAGTGTTGTCCAGAGTTTTCACCTCACATTCCTGGTCTCCGAGGCGAGCCGTCACTTCCTGTCTGGACATGGCTCTGGTCAGGTCCTGACCCTGAGGGACAGACAGACACGAGGAACTGAAACATTCTGTCCTGTTCCTGAACCAGAGTGAGTGATTCATTCTGCTCCTGTTCCAATTTACCTCCACAGCGATCACTCCTCCTGGTTTGAAACGATACGGAGCTTCTGGAGCATCTCGGTTCAGAGGGAAAAGTTGTGGGTTTGGGTAATAAGTAAAGCTTTTACCCTGAGAGACAGACAGGTAGGTGAACAGAGAGACAGGAAGAGAGACAGACAGGTTACTCATCAAATTAACTCATTGACCTTCAACAAAGCAGCTCTGAGACATAAAAATCTCAAGATTCTTCATGGAGTTCTATAACTCTACTTTATTGTGAAGGGACATCAGTCATATTAACATGTCTCAGGTTAAGAGAAAGACTGAATCTAATTACCCCCCCTTGACCCTCAATATCCCCCGGGGACTCAGACAGAAAGACAGAGGGGTACCTTGATACTCTCGTAGTGAACTCTGACGTTGTCCAGCTGAAACCACACCCCTTTTACTTTGACCTCTGGGGTCACTGTGGGGGTGGAACAGGTCATCTGGGAGGACGACAGAACTGAACAGCGCTCTGACACCTGAGAGAAAGACAGGTGGAAAGAGACAGACATGTTGAATTCAGTTTTATAGATTATCCAACCAAGATCATGGCTGATGGCGCTTTATGTCACCGTTGTCATGGTGCTGTTAAAGACCAGCTGCTGCTTGGCAGTGAGGAGAGCAAGTCGTTTTCTCCGTTTCACCCTCTGGACCTCCAGAGGCTCCACCCACACGGATATGATTGGCTGCTGCACCACATCCAGGTTCCTGCCTGTTACCATGATGACACGCCCCCCTCTGAGGACAGGAAGTCAGCACCTTATTAACGCATCAGGTTAATCGATGAATTATTATCGGCTATTGGAGATGAAGTTCTTACGCGTAGAAGCTCTCCGCAGGTTTGGCATCAGTGATGACGGGATCGTCAAGGTAATGGAAGGTCACGTTGGGAACGGTCCGCTCCGCTTTCCCAAAGAAAACCCGAACTGTGACTCCACCAGTACGAGGACTGGAACCAGTCTGACACATCAACTGGGTGTTGTTCACCTCCCCGACACTGAGATGAAGAGAGGACATCAACAAGTCAGTCCCACTAACCCCTAACCCATTGGACCACAGCACAATAACGTAGTCCCATTGTCCCGTAGTCCCTAAGTACTTGAATACTGTATATCCCCTAGAAGGGTAGTATGGTAGAACCCTAATAACGTAGTACTGTAGTACCTTAGTACTGCAGTACTGTAGTCCAGAAATACGGTAATACTAAAGTCCCTTAGTACGAATAGTACCTTAATAATGTAGTACCATATTCCCATAGTACCATGGTCCTGTAGTACTCACATGTAGCAGGGCTGTGGACCCAGGAAGGCGCTCAGGTCGGACGTCTGTCCAGTCAGCAGCTGATGTCCTCTGATAGTCAGTCTGGTTCCTCCAGAGACTGGACCTTTATCAGGAACCAGGTCCAGGAGCTGAGGGTCCTGAACACAAGAACACAAGGAGCGGGATCAGATCCATCGTCCAGTCAATCCATCGTTGTTGATCTTTGCTGACTGAATGAGGAGGAGGAGGAGGAGGAGAAGGAGGAGGAAGAGGAGGACCACTGCTCCTCCATGTTGACATATCACTCTCACCTGATAGGTAAAGATCTGCTTCGATCTTCCAGGCGGGGTTGTTCCCACGGTAACCAGAACACTCCCCTTCCTCTGCTTCCCACTGGGCTGAAGATCACACACAACCCTACAACACACACAAACATACACTGTGATACACGTTTTCAAATTCTTTGTCTCTGTGTGTGTGTGTGTGTGTGTGTGTGTGTGTGTGTGTGTGTGTGTGTGTGTGTGTGTGTGTGTGTGTGTGTGTGTGTGTGTGTGTGTGTGTGAGTGTGTCACCTGGTGGAGATCTCGTAACCTTTAGGTTGTGGCAGACACTGAACACCTGCCACTGTGACCCCGCCCACCACATCCTGATAACTCATCCCCAGATTTGAACCTGTTATCGTCACCAAGACTCCGCCCTCCAGAGGACCAGAGACAGGTACCACCTGGGCAGACAGACAGGTGGGCAGACAGACAATTTGAAAGTTTCCATGGCAACAGATCTCTACCAACAGACATGGTGGTTGTTAGACTCACCTGTGTGATCTGAGGAGGTGGGCAGGTGTCTACAGGTATGCTGCTGCATGATTGGTTGTAAACACAGCGGGGGGTGGGGCTTCCTGGACACCAGACACAACCATATTCCTCAGGTACCGCCCTACACTGCGAGCAATCCGATTGGCCGGCAGAGCAGTCGTACAACTGGACTAAAGAATAGACACAAATTTTAGACACACGCACAAACACATACGCACACAAACAAACACACACATTCAAGAGGTTCTTACGGTGGAGACCAGGTGAGACGTCGATGCGTCTTTCTCCTCTCCGCAGGTAGACAGCTGCAGAATACTGGAGCTGACTGACTGTATACTGAAACTACAGAGAGACAGGTGGACAGGCAGGTGAGAGACAGGTGGGAGAGACAGGTGGGAGAGACAGGTAGAGGAGACAGGTGAGAGACACAGGTGAGAGAGACAGGTGGGAGAGACAGATGGGAGAGACAGGTGGGAGAGACAGGTGAGAGAGACAGATGGGAGAGACAGGTGGGAGAGACAGGTGAGAGAGACAGATGGGAGAGACAGGTGGGAGAGACAGGTGAGAGAGACAGGTGGGAGAGACAGGTGAGAGAGACAGGTGGGAGAGACAGGTGGGAGAGACAGGTGGGAGAGACAGGTGAGAGAGACAGGTGGGAGAGACAGGTGGGAGAGACAGATGGGAGAGACAGGTGAGAGAGACAGGTGGGAGAGACAGGTGAGAGAGACAGGTGGGAGAGACAGGTGAGAGAGACAGGTGGGAGAGACAGGTGGGAGAGACAGGTGAGAGAGACAGATGGGAGAGACAGGTGAGAGAGACAGGTGGGAGAGACAGGTGGGAGAGACAGGTGAGAGAGACAGGTGGGAGAGACAGGTGAGAGAGACAAATGGGAGAGACAGGTGAGAGAGACAGGTGGGAGAGACAGATGGGAGAGACAGGTGGGAGAGACAGGTGAGAGAGACAGGTGGGAGAGACAGGTGAGAGAGACAGGTGAGAGAGACAGGTGAGAGAGACAGGTGAGAGAGACAGGTGGGAGAGACAGGTGAGAGAGAAAGTGGGAGAGACAGGTGAGAGAGACAGGTGAGAGAGACAGATGGGAGAGACAGGTGAGAGAGACAGGTGAGAGAGACAGGTGAGAGAGACAGATGGGAGAGACAGGTGAGAGAGACAGGTGAGAGAGACAGATGGAGAGACAGGTGAGAGAGACAGGTGTTACCTGGTGTGGGCTGCAGGTGAAGGTGTGTGTGTTGTTGTGCGTCCTCTCCACAGCAGCAGTCAGGTTCACCTTGAGACTGTGTATTTCCACAACACAAACATAGGGGGCGTTGTCCTGCAGAGACACAGAGTGAAGGGTTCAGGTGCTGCTCACACCAGACTCATTCACACCAGACTGAATCCAGAAGGAGGCGCTACCGCATCTGAAGCTGCACTCACACCAGAAGGATCAGATCCGGTTCTGATCCGGTTCTGATCCGGTTCTGACTCTGACAGGTCAAACAAACATGGTTCTCACCTTGTAGACGTCCAGGTTCCGTCCCTGTAGCACAACACTGCTGCTCAGACCCAGAGGCACTAAGGCAGAACTCTGCAGGGAGAAGACCAGAGGACACGAGGACGGACCAGGGGAGTCCTGCAGAGAGACAGACAGGAGAGAGGGTGAGACAGACAGCTACAGGCAAAGAGAAAGACAGGTACAGACACAGACAGTTTAGGAGAGACAGACAGGTAGAGAGGGACAGACAGACAGTTACAGACAGTCAGGTAGAGACCGACAGAATGACAGGTACAGACAGAGAGGTAATGACAGACAGGTAAAGACAGACAGAAAGAGAGACAGACAGACAGACAGACAGACAGGTACAGACAGAGAGGTAATGACAGACAGACAGACATACAGACAGGTACAGACAGACTGATAGAGAGACAGACAGACAGACAGTTACAGACAGATAGGTAGGTACAGACAGTTTGGGAGAGACAGACAGGTAGACAGACAGACTGTCTCACTCTCTGGGTCAGGATGATGTGTTGGCTGGGACAGCTCTGGTTGTGAGTGCAGAGTTGATCCAGAGGACACCAGTTACACCCCCACACACTGGAGACACAGGACAAACACCTGGAGACACATCATCAATATCAACATCTTCATCAACATCTTCATCAACATCTTCATCAACATCTTCATCATCGTGACTGTGGTTTCTTACTGGGAGCTCTGGTTCAGGCGGCTCACGGCTCCACAGTCGTAGAACGTCATGTTCCCTGTGGTGATGGTCACGTGACCAAACCTCAGTGACACGGGCAGCATCATGTGATCTAGAGGCAGACGGACAGAAAGTCAGCTGACACAGGACGACTCGTATCAAGGGAGTGAAATGACCCGGAGGTATTTCAGCGGACGCCATAATAAGAGCTGTTCAAATTCTCTAAGGGACGAGGAGAGGAGCTTCAACGCTTCCTAACTTATCTCCTTTATCATAGGAAACATCGGACCATTTCTACGTAAGGAAAGGAGAAAATGCTGTCCCACAATTCTTTGCGGCAGCAACATTTAATATAAAAACAGCTCATGACACGATCCAGAACCGATGTGAAGTCTGATTTCTTCACATCTGTCCAGTCAACAACAAACACATTGAACTTTACAACATCATCATCAGAACTAAATACTAATATAAATATAAACATTATCATTAGATCTTAATATAAATATAAAAGTTATTTCAATCCCCTGACTGTGGAATGGACACAATCGTTTTTTTCTCCTCATATATTCCTCAACATTTCAGTCCTGTTTTCATTTTCAATTAAATCTGTGGTTATGTCCTAATGATTAAACGTTTCCTCTGTATGAACTGAAAACATCTTTTCTCAGGACGTGTTATTCTGTTTTAAACAGCGCAGAGAGCACACACACACACACACACACACACACACACACACACACACACACACACACACACACACACACACACACACACACACACACACACACACACACACACACACACACACACACACACACACACACCACTTCCTGCTGGCATGTCGGGGAGGAGCTCCGGTGAAGGTGACTGACAGGTGATGCTGGTTCCCATGACAATGGCGGGCTGTGGTGGGAGGAGCCCGAAGACGCAGGATAGAGACTCCGCCTTAGTGAGGATGGGAAGTTGAATGACTGACATCGTTACCTTGGAGACGGACACAGAAACACACCTTCAGATGAGGTCAGGTGACTCAGGTCGTCACGAGTCCGCATGGTTTTGAGGAACCGAAACCTGGTTCAGGTTCCGTCTGCTCCCAGTGGTTAGAAAACAAACCAAACCATCATGATGTACCTGTGTCTGCTCATCTCTGCTCTGATTGGCTGGCTGAAAGCTGTGTACCGTTACACACTGATTGGCTAGTTCGAAGCTCCAGAGCCAATGATGGGACTGAAGGTGGCGCTGACACTGATGTTTACGACAACATCTGGACACAAGAAGAGAGAGCGACTGATGAGAAAGACAAACATACAGAAAGGTACAGACAGAAAGGTACAGACAGACAGGTACAGACAGAGACGTACCTTCCTTCCAGGACACACCAGCCACAGTGCGGGTCTCTGATAGTGAGACAGGTCTGACAGTCTGTCTGCTTCTCACATGACGACACGTGAACCTTCGACAGCTGAGAGACAGACAGAAAAACAACACTTAAGTATTTTAACAAGAAGAAAAAAAGGCGACAGACACACAAACTCTGTCTCACCCTCCTGCTGGTCAAAACATAGACGTGCTGCTGGCTCTCGTCCAATAAGAGGTCAGCAGTGACGGGGCTGCCGCTGTCCACCAACACACTGTCGTACAGGTCACCTGACCAATCAGAGCGCACGAACACCTGCAACACACACACACGTGATGTTAATGATACAAAGTTCACCTCTGACCTTTGATAGTCGTGCTTCAAAAGGGTGGAGCCTAGGTGACAGAGTTGAAAACATGAAAGTAATCAACACTTGTCCATACGCATCACATCCACCGTCGGTGACATCATCACTGACGTAGTGACATCATCACCTGATATAAAACATGAACATCGATAAATCTGAAGAATCCACAAGAGTTCATGAGAGTTCACGATAGAGCTGCACGATAAACGCTCACTTTACACTTCACTATAAACACAGACACTCATCACAAGTTATTAGGACCTGAACAGTCCTGAAGTTTACTTTGTGTTTAAGAGTTTATGAGACACGTAATTAAACACATGAAAATGTGACTAGCAGACACACACACACACACACACACACACACACACACACACACACACACATTATTGGAGCCTACCTTAATATTTTTAAGAATGCACCTTGTTGGAGGTTTGCCAAAAAGCGCAGTGCAACCAATGTTAAAAGTTAGTCTGGAGCTCTGATTCAAAAAGTTCTGAATTCCTTTTTCGAGGATGGTCGTGGGCGTTCAGATGTTCTTGTGAATTCATGCTGTTGTAGCAATGACCTGTCAGCAGATGGCGCTGCTTCCCCACAAAACATGATGCCACAGCCTGAAGTTTCAGAGAACTTGACCTGATCCTGGTTCAGTTGGTAGAACCAGGATGTACCTGAGAACCACAGGTTCACAGATCCACTGTCTGACTGTGAGCTGCCACTGGGTGTGATTATATATTAACAGGATGAATCGAAGATCTGTTGTTTAACTCAGTGATGCTCCAGGGCAGGATTACCCCCCCCCCACACACACACACACACACACAGACACACACCCACACACAGACACACACACACAGTAATCAGTCACCTGTGGGACCAATAACCAATCAACAACAAGGGTCTGTGTATGCTCCCCTGTGACACCCCACCCCCAAGCTAAACGCCTGTTAGTCATCTCTCACACACACACACACAGTGTAATTTTGTGTGTACTTGTGCAAGCTGCTTGTTGTAATCTCGTGGGGGGTGCATTGGGGGATGCAGTGGGGGGCTACCTTGCTTCAGGGCACTTCAGTGGTGGCAATAAGAGAAGGGGGGGCACAGTTTGATCACATCTATGATTCACATGACGACAAACATGTTGTAAACACTAGATTTTGTTTTCTACATCATGTGACACAGCTGCAGCCACAAAACTGAGCTCAGTATCAACACTGAAAACCTTATGCTAAGCTAATAATAAACATAATTTATCATGTTGTCACCTTGTGCAGTCGCCCTTCTCTGTCTCCCAGGAAGGCGATGGTGTGTCCTGCCTCTGTTGCCGTGGTGACGGCGGTCAGCAGGGTGGTGGAGGTGAAGGTGGGCGTGGCTGGAAGCGGCACAGCACTGGCGATGGGGTTCGGGGTGTGTTCCCCCCCACAGGGGTACTCCAACAGAGAGACCTTACAGATGAACAGAGAGAGAGAGAGAGAGAGAGAGAGAGAGAGAGAGAGAGAGAGAAAGAGAGAGAGAAGAGAGAGAAGATAGAGAGAGAAGAGAGAGAGAGAGAGAGAGAGAGAGAAGATAGAAGATAGAGAGAGAGAAAGAGAGAGAGAGAGAGAGAGAAGATAGAAGATAGAGAGAGAGAGAGAGAAAGAGAGAGAGAGAAAGAGAGGAGAGAGAGAGAGAGAGAGAGAGAGAGACAGAGAAGATAGAGAGAGAGAGAGAGAGAGAGAGAAGAGAGAGAGAGAGAGAGAAGATAGAAGATAGAGAGAGAGAGAGAGAGAGAGAGAGAGAGAGAGAGAGAAGATAGAGATAGAGAGAGAGAGAGAGAGAGAGAGAGAGAGAGAGAGAGAGAGAGAGAGAGAGAGAGAGAGAGAGAGAGAGAGAGAGAGAGAGAGAGAATGAGACCAGCATTTCTTATCCTGAAGAAGTGTGAACAGTGGACGCCCCCTGGAGCTGAACTATAGTAACTACACTGTGACAGCTCTTACCTGGGCGGGTCTGGCACATCCTGTCCACATACTTTTGGCCATATGAAGGAGTAACATTGTACGACAGGTTAACACAAAAAGACCAGTCACTGCAGTTTAATCTGTGTGTGTGTGTGTGTGTGTTATATCTGGGTCAGTCTGACCAGCTGTGTGTACTCTGGGTTTGAGTGACAGCTGTCTGACCATAAATCCAGCTGCTGAAGATAACAACTTTAATCCACACACACACACACACACACACACACACACACACACACACACACACACACACACACACACACACACACACACACACACACACACACACACACACACACACACAGTATTAGGGTCAGCAGTGAGACAGATGTTGACTAATGGCAGCTTCTTTCCAAACGAGCTGCTCCCGTGTGACATCATCATATTTAATCTGTGATGTCATCAGCTGAAACTATAGATAAATTAATTGTTAATCACCTGTTTACTTGAATAATAATTAAATGGCGAATGGTCTGTATTTGTGTTGCACTTTCTAATCTTGATGACCACGCAAAGTTCTTTTAATTAATATTTAAATATGGTGTCAAATCACATGATGTTAAAAAACACTGATTACTGATTTAGTGACGTCACACGGTGTGAACTCGTCCTTCACCCAGTGCATGCTGGGAACAGAACCTGAGCTCTTGTGTACGATAATCAGGTGATTAGTGACGGACATCTTCAAATGACTGGTTTCCTGTCTGACGGACACTTTCCGGTGAGGAAGGCGTTACTCACTGTTCTCGCTACACAAACCAAACTCCACTTCCTGCACTGCAGCTGGACGTAAACAGGGTACTGCTGTTCCATTCTCTGTCTGACCAGCAGGTGTCCTCACTGAGACAGTTTGCTTTCTTGCCGTCGCTCTGATCCGACGGAAAGAGAAAAGGTCAAAGCTGAAGTGTGTGTTTACCTTCGGCAGTTTGAGACATTTCGATGACACAGCGTACTCGATGTAGGCTTCCTCCTGTCCACTGCTCCCTCGTCCTCCCTCAGTGTAACACACTTCCTGTGCTTGCCGCAGCATGGCGTCCAGCTCTGCCATCCCATACACACACAGCGCTGAACGTCCTGTTGCTACAGGTGTGGACGCCTGTCCCGCTGCCATGATGACAAACAGGGCGGGTTCACCTGAGTGGTTTCCTAACCACGCTGCCTGAGCCAGGTTGTACCCACCGTGGCACAGAAGTGGCACCTCCACGTACGAGTAGAAGCTGCGATCAGAGGCGCAGAGCCGAGAGGCGTACGTCCGGTACTCCTTCTTGTGCCACATGTCCCGCCTTGAGAACAGGAAGTAGACATGGTCACCATGGGCGACTGCCTTAACAAAGTGGTTGTTGTACTCTGAGTAACTTCCAACAACAAGTTTTCCCAGCTCCTCCTCCTGCGAGAATGCCCGTCGAGGTGGGACCACTGGGAACAGACGCCGCGTCGTGATTGGTGGAATGTCACCAGGACCTTTACTGGTGTAGCCTCGACCGACCAGCATCAGACTCAGCGGTCCGCTGACTTCCTGTTTGTTCTCTACGGTTATTACCACAGCAACGGTGGAGACCCGAGGGTCGTTGGCCGCGACGTACTGAGTGTCAACTGGGTTGGACGTCCGATAGATGATCTGAGAGATGTTGTGTAAACTCCTGAGGACAGAGAGGAGACGTGAGTCAGGAGCCGATGATAATGTCTTTATCATCATCATCATCATCAAACCTTTATACAGTTACAACACAGTAAGACAACTGGTCGGCTACTCTGTCATGTCAGGCTCAGGTGTGAGTGTCGGCTAAATGCCGGCAGAGCGTTGGGCCAACAGCATCTCATTCCCCCACATTGTTTGGCGTTGAAACTCAGTAAACTGAAGATATCCTGATGATCCATTACCTTTTGTCACAGATGCCCTGATAGAGAGAACCACAGACAATCAGACTCCCTGGCTCCGCCCCCTGTCCCTCCTCCATCAGCAGCAGTTTGTTGTGGTTGTGAGTGGGCGTGGCCGAGGGGCATTCCTGGGGATTGATCGGGGGGAGGCAGTCGGGGGAGTCCAGGTGAGGGCCGGTTCGAACATGTGACATCACCTCCAGGTCAGACGTCAGCTGGTACAGGTGATCGACCCCGCCTACGTACAGACGCCCGGCCCCCGAGTCCAGTAGCAGGTGAGAGAGGGGGGGGCCATCCAGCTTCACCGCTAGTATTGAGGGTTCAGAGGTCACGATGACATCAGCAGAGAAGGTTGTAGGGGTGGGGAGAAAGAGGAGGAAGAGGAGGAAGAGGAGGGATGGAGGGATGGAGGAGGCCAACATGGCAGCTCCTCAATATCTGAGAGAGAGAGAGAGAGAGAGAGAGAGAGAGAGAGAGAGAGAGAGTTTAAAAACAGTCACAAACATGATCTGGCTGAGTGTCGGCACAAAGTCGGCTGACTACTGAACACGTGGGGGCCCCCTGGTGGCTCAGTGATGCCTGAGGTCCAACCTTCAGAATCGTTCCCACTGATCAGACTTTCTATGATGATTAAAATCATGTTTCCATGGAGACGCTGATCTGATCTGAACCTGACGATCAGATGATCAGAACCGTGAACGTGTAAAGACGCTCGGAGTCGTTTCTCTCTCATGTTATTAATAAAATATTTTGCTGCTTCACACTTTTCATCTCACGGTCAAACTGTAGTTGCCTGTAGTAATGTCGCCATGGCAACACACCCGTATCCACGGCAACGCAGTGAAAGGACTCAAACCTCCAGTGGGTTGTTTGGTTTTTTATGATGGTGGAAATATTCTCTTCCTTCTCTCCAGAGGATGAACCTTCATGATGTGATGAACGGCAGGGTTTGATTCTGGGTCCGATGTTTTTCATCATGAATGTTTAAACCAGAGAGATTTTATTGATCACTTCCCGATCACTTCCTGTTCCGGACCGATCGCGATCATCAGAATCTGAATCATGTGTCTGATTTCAACAGGTCACGTCTCAGGTTTATCATGTGACTGTTCCTGACTCTGATTGGTGGATTTTGTTCCGTTTTTTAAATTGTGTGCAGGTCTTTTTTTTCTGGAACAACCCCCCTTCCCTCCTTAAACACAGAAATAAAACTTTATTATTCTTTCACACATTCACGGGGTTTTCATTCTGTGGCTGCAGGGATCTCTCCAGCCTGTAGGTGGCACTCTCTCAGTCAGTTTTATGATTCAGTTCATGAAGAGATATTTCTTTATAGCGTACGTTCCTCTTATACAAAACACTATTCATCTCTCTCTCTCTCCTGTCTGGACATGCTCGCTCGACCCTCCCTCCCTCCTGCTGTGTGTTGGTTCAGACTGAAACTCTGTTTAACTCGCCCCAGTGCATTCTGGGAAACACCCAGAGAGGCCTCAGACACACACACACACACACACACACACACACACACACACACACACACACACACACACACACACACACACACACACACACACACACACACACACACACACACACACACACACACACACACACACACACACACACGCTTCAACATTTCCATGGTGATATTGAACATCCTCAGTCTGTATGCTAATAACTTCACTGGGGGGGGGCCGTGGTAGAGAG
Organism: Hippoglossus stenolepis; assembly: GCF_022539355.2. Classification (NCBI taxonomy): domain Eukaryota; kingdom Metazoa; phylum Chordata; class Actinopteri; order Pleuronectiformes; family Pleuronectidae; genus Hippoglossus; species Hippoglossus stenolepis. The sequence continues at coordinate 1,609,161 of NC_061488.1, forward strand.
AGGTTCATCTATAATTCATGCAGCTGAACAGAGAGAGAGCGAGTTGTCAGAAAGTAAAATGAGTTAAAAGTTGGAAGAAAGAGAGAGAGAGAGGTTAAGAGAAGGACGAGAACCAGCGAGGGGTGTAAGAAGGGCGTTAATAGGAAGAGAGGAAGAGAGATAGAGATAAAGGGAGGTTATAGAGAGAGAGAGGTAGAGATGATGGAGTGTTATAGAGAGAGAGAGGTAGAGATGAGGAGTGTTATAGAGAGAGAGGTAGAGATGATGGAGTGTATAGAGAGAGAGAGGTAGAGATGAAGGAGTGTATAGAGAGAGAGAGGTAGAGATGAAGGAGTGTTATAGAGAGAGAGAGGTAGAGATGAAGGAGTGTTATAGAGAGAGAGAGGGAGAGATGAAGGAGTGTTATAGAGAGAGAGGTAGAGATGAAGGAGTGTTATAGAGAGAGAGAGAGGTAGAGATGAAGGAGTGTTATAGAGAGAGAGAGGTAGAGATGAAGGAGTGTTATGAGAGAGAGAGAGAGAGGTAGAGATGAAGGAGTGTTATAGAGAGAGGAGAGAGGTAGAGATGAAGGAGTGTTAAGAGAGAGAGAGGTAGAGATGAAGGAGTGTTATAAGAGAGAGAGGGAGAGATGAAGGAGTGTTATAGAGAGAGAGGTAGAGATGAAGGAGTGTTGAGAGAGAGAGAGGTAGAGATGAAGGAGTGTTATGAGAGAGAGAGGTAGAAATGAAGGAGTGTTATAGAGAGAGAGGTAGAGATGAAGGAGTGCTATAGAGAGAGAGGTGAGAGAGGTAGAGATGAAGGAGTGTTGAGAGAGAGAGGGAGAGAGAGGTAGAGATGAAGGAGTGTTATAGAGAGAGAGAGGGAGAGAGAGGTAGAGATGAAGGAGTGTTATAGAGAGAGAGAGGTAGAGATGAAGGAGTGTTATAGAGAGAGAGGAGAGGTAGAGATGAGTGTTATAGAGAGAGAGAGGTAGAGATGAAGGAGTGTTATAGAGAGAGAGGTAGAGATGAAGGAGTGTTATAGAGAGAGAGAGAGGTAGAGATGAAGGAGTGTTATAGAGAGAGAGAGGTAGAGAGAGGTAGAGATGAAGGAGTGTTATAGAGAGAGAGAGAGGTAGAGAGAGGTAGAGATGAAGGAGTGTTATGAGAGAGAGAGGTAGAGAGAGGGAGAGATGAAGGAGTGTTATAGAGAGAGAGAGGTAGAGAGAGGTAGAGATGAAGGAGTGTTATAGAGAGAGAGAGATGAAAGCTGCTGTTTGTCACTGCCTGTTTCATACCTGACCAGCAGCTGCTCTCTGATTGGCTGACATGAGTCTGGATATTAAAGTGTAACTTTCACACACACACACACACAGTGTTTATCTAGATAACTATGAGTACACACACACACACACACACACACACACGCAGGTTGGGGGGAGTTCTCTTCTCTCTGGACTTCAGGACCAGTGTGACCTGTGACCCCTGGACGTCCCATCAGGACCTGGAGACTGAACACAGTGTCCTCAGCAACTCAAGAACCTCATTGAGAACCAATAGAACGTCTCTACGGAGCAGCAGGTTCTCCTGGAACATGGATTCAGGAACCGACTGGTCCTCCACAAGGACAAAATGCTGCCCTCTGATTGGCTGTCAGGTGTGTTAACCTGCAGGTAACCATGGTAACAGGATGGATGCTGCAGGTGTCGGCAGTTTGTTCCCCCCCCTGCTCTCTCTCTCTCTCTTTTAATTTTCTCATTGGATCTCTCCTCGCCCCCCCCTCCTCTTTATATGTAAATGAACGACAGGCTGCTTTCAACTCGTGGAGGTGATGATTACAGACTGCCTCACCTCAGGCACACACACACACACACACACACACACACACACACACACACACACACACACACACACACACACACACACACACACACACACACACACACACACACACACACACACACACAGCTGTTTGTGTGTAGGATTGTGTCCTCTCTTTGAAGAGTGAGAGTCAGCAGCAAACCACAGAGATAATATGGGGGTGGCTGTGGGGTGTGTGTGTGTGTGTGTGTGTGTGTGTGTGTGTGTGTGTGTGTGTGTGTCCTCTCTTTGTTTCCTCTCTCTCTCTGTGTTCAGTTTGTCCTACTTTCTCTCTGTTCAGGAGCCTCAGACTCAGCAGCTGCAGACTGACCTCAGCTAAGCTGGTCCACTACGAACCAACGGGACCGGGACCAGGACCAGAGGCTGAGCTGCTCAGACTGTAACTAACCATTCTCCCCATCATGAGTTCAGACTCCAGACATTAACTAGTCAGCATCACGTCACATACAGTCATGTTTGTAACACACACACACTCCAGAACATGTTCATACTTCAGGTCTGATAAAAGCTTCAATTTCCTTCTTCTGCTTTTGTCTTTTTCTGCTTCAGGGTTCTCTCTCTCTCATCACACACACACACACACACACACACACACACACACACACACACACACACACACACACACACACACACACACACACACACACACACACACACACACACACACACACACACACACACACACACACACACACCCCTGGTGAGCTCATGAATATTTTTCAGTACTTGGAGAAACAAGGACAGTTTGATATCATCCAGTGTGTGTGACAGCCGTGACACACACAAACACTCCCAGTGGGATTTAAAGTTTGTGTGTGTGACTAACACACACACACACCTTCATCACCATCATGATCCCCACAGGAAGTCAATTTGTTACCGTGGTGATGAAGCATGCTGCTGCAGGGCCACAATGAGCTGTTTATACACAAACACCTTGACACACACACACAAGTTTGCACAGCTATCCTTATTAGGACTTTGCATTGACTTCCATTCATCATAAACCTTCAACTAAAACTTGTTCGTAACTTTCCATGACCTCAGAAACAATGTTCTGTCTCTTTAGGTCCCATGAGGTCGACTGGTCCTGAAAAGATGAGTATTTATGCAGGAAAAGATCCACAAGAGTTAAAAACTAGCACACACGCGCACACACACACACACACACACACACACACACACAACAACAGGGGGAATCCGATGTGAATGAGTTGTTTTCTCTTTTCTCGTCAGACTGAAGAAACGAGGATCTGAAGGTTTTAAAAGTCGTCACATGATGGGTTTGTTTTAACAGGACGATGCTGCTGAGCTGCTGTTCCTGTCTCTGTCTCTAATCTGGATTAAATCCTGTTTGTGTTGACGACTGGTGTAAACACACAGAGCTGCTGTTTGACAAGAAGAAGAATCAGGTTCTTCAGTTTAATCCAGAGAAAAGAATAATCAGTGAATCACAGCAGATTAACACAAACAACAGATTCAAAAATATCTCAGAGTTAAGAACGTTCCAGTCTTAAAGAGACAGTCCAACATTTACACTAGTCAGTGAGGATGATGGGACCAACCAAGTAATCAACCTCTAACCTCTGTGGTGTCACACACACCCTGTCTATGATGTTGTCCTCCTGATTGTCTCCATCCCTCCACTGTCTCTCTCAGACTCAGGACCCTCAGGATCTTCACAGATCAATGGACCAATCACAGCAGCACAATAACAATAGTTGTTAATATTTACATGTTTAAGAGTCGGTGATGAAGATGTTTCATCAGAATCAGTGACGTCTCTCAGAGGTCAGACTTCCTCCACTTAAATAATACAAACCGGGAGATGGACAGACGTCTTCACGTCTTTTATATGAAGCTGATTGTGTCCTCAGGGGGGCGCTGTGTTGGTAAAGTCTCTAAAATACAGTCAACTGGATTTTACCACATTTTTACTGTAAACGTTTCACTGCAGCAGCTTCAAACTGAATACTGATCACTGCTAACATGAAATATTAATACACACACACACACACACACACACACACACACACACACACACACACACACACACACACACACACACACACACACACACACACACACAGTGATGGAATTAGCATCAATATCATTAACGCCCATCACCTCTCTCTGCTTGTTCACACATTTCAAACACCACACACATCTGTCTGACTCTGTGTGTGTGAATATATTATCTCTGCAGCCTCCAATTAACCGAGTGTGTAAGTGTTTTTGATCAGTGGGAGATGACGAGGGTTTACCTCCTCCTCCTCCTCCTCCTCCTCACTTCAGCATCTTCACTCTGGATCAAACATTTCTCCTTGTTATCCAGCCGATCACTTTCAGTCCCTGCAGGTGTTATTCACATATTATATTCACAATAATATAAGGTGACTGTGACCTTTGACCTCTGAAATCTGATCAGTTCATCCATGAGTCCAGGGGAACGTTTGTATCACATCAAGGAGTTCTTGAGATATCGTTGAATGCGACGGACAAACAGTTTGATCTCTGACCTGCAGAGACTCGACAACACGTCAAGTGTTGAAGCTGCTGCTTCACTGAGATCCTCCACTTAAACACACGTTCCGTTGTCATGACAACACAGAGGCACTGAAACAGGAAGTCAACCACTGGACAGTGAAAGATTCTAAAACACCACAGATGGATTCTTCTGCATCAGGGTGGAGACGGAACGCTGAGAAGAAAGAAGAGGAGTAGGATGAAGATGAAGAGGCGGATAGAGGGGGTGTGAAGTGAAGGAGGAAGAAGAGGAGGGGGAGGAGAAGGAGAAGGAGGAAGAGGAGGATAAAGAAGAGGAAGGGGAGGATGAAGATGAAGAGGGAAATAAAGAGAAATAATAGGAAGAGGAGGAGGAGGAAAAAGACGAAGAAGACGAGGAGAAAGACGATGAGGAGGATACAGAAGAGCAGGAGGAAGAGGAGGATAAAGATGACGAGCAGAAGGAAGAGGATGTGGAGGATAAAGAGGAGGAGGACGAGGAGGAAGATAAAGAGGAGGAAGAAGACGAAGATAAAGAGAAGGCCAAGGAAGAGGAAGAGTAGGATAAGGAGTAGGAGGAAGAGGTGCAGTTTTTCATTAAAACCAAACCTGAGCGTCTCTCGGCTGCGTCTCGGCCGCCCCGCCCTGTCTCTGTCTCTGTCTTTGTAGTTAAGAGGCGTGAAGCGGCTCCATGATGTTTATGAGCAGCAGAATTTTTACAAGATTAAAACAAGACGGGGGGGGGTGGGCAATAAACGACAGGACTAGTGTTATAAAAGGGGGGAGGAGGGGGAGGTGGGCGAGGAGGGGAGGTTTAATCAACACAGCGTCGAGGGTGGAGACGACGACGAATCATTTACTGCAGATAAAAAAAACTTTATTTAACGTGTCAGCACAAAACACCAGAACCAACCAACCTCATTAAAAACCACTGAGGCGTCGCTAACACGACTCCTACTTTTTAATTTCTACACAAAACACCAACACGTAAAAACTCAGACGTGAACTGAACCACAGACGTGTTCCTGACGTGTTCCTGACGTGTTCCTGACATGTTCCTGACGTGTTCTGCAGGTTCTGTATGCTAGAACAAATGTCTGAGTCAGTGTCTCTGGACATTTTCTGGATCTTCTCCTGCAGGACAATGTGTGGAAGCTTCCCAGTGAGCGAGTGGACGTGTTGATGAGGTTTCTAACACGTGACGGACGTGAAACTGGAAGAACACAAATATCTCAGGATGAAGAAGAGGAGCCGTACACGTAGAAGACGAAGACGTCAACTTGGAAACACGAGGAGGTTCCAGATCTTCTGGTGATGAGGGCCGACGCCGGTGTGGATGAGCTGTAAACAACAACACTGATCTTTCCACAGCAGAGTTTATACGTCATGTCCGGCCTCCTGCTGCTCTACAGGCTCCGCCCCTCGCCTGATGTTCCCACATGTTCCTGTTGGTGTGAACGAGTCGGACCCGACAACCTGCTGCTCTCTTTGATTCTAAAAACACAGTTTGATAAAAACTCAAGTGATAAGATTGACTTCAGTCCAGGTCCTGGTCTCTCTGTCGTCCATGTTTAATGTTTCTTTGATTCAAATTAGTCCCGTTTTTCTTTTCACTGCTTCACAAGCGTAATAAAGGACCAATCAGGGAGTGGACTCTGTGTCATGGTGAACATTAAAGCGTCGGTAGACAATGTCTGCCTGAACTTTATTATTTCATGGATTTTATTGGATGGTTTTGTATTAAATGACTTGACAGACGCGGCTGATGTTTATTGGACCTCAGGGGCAGCCTCCTCCAGAGGGCGCGACTAGACTCCTTCAAATCAGGCCAACAAATGTGTCCTTCCATCCGTCTCAGACCAGCCTATCCCAGGATGCATTGCGTATCTATGACAATATAGGTTTCAATAAGAGCGGCAAACGACGAGACCAAAACGTCAGGAGAGTAATATTTCAAAATGTATAAGGATTCGACTCAGTCAAATCCACCACATTCCAATTTGGCCATCAGGGGGCGGTGTAGGCTACATCCTCCGAAGGTCAATGACCAGAGACAGCTCACACCTGGTATTAACCTCTTTATATAAAGTTTGTGGTATTGACCCGCGTACGTCTCCAGTGACCACAAGTGCACAGATCTCACTCTTCCTGTTTATATGCATTTCCACGAATGCAATTTCTGTTCGCAAAGACCAAACCTTGTGAACACGATATCTCAAGAATGCTTTGAGGGAATTTCTTAAAAAATGTATACAAACGTTCAGTTGGACTCGTGGATGAACTAATTAGAATTTGGTAGTCAAAGGTCAAAGGTCAACCTTACTAAATATGTTTTTGATCTTGTGAAGGCAACATTTCAGAAACACCTTGAGGGAATACGCTACAGGAAGTCACCCGACATGTTCAGCAGACTCATGATTGATCTCGATAAACTTTTCACAATTTTAGACAAAACCAAACAAAACCACAACAACTGAAACGAGAACAAACTTGGTCACAACACGTTCACACACAGACCACCTCCCAGTGAGCCGTCGATGTGTTCACACCTGAGCTCAGGGCGGAACACGTGTCAACGGATCACTCATATGTGACGTGACCACGTGCGAACTCATGCGAGGATGTTTCCAGAACACGAGAAGAAAGAGTTTCAGCTGTGAGATCGGTGAAACGTTTTACACCTGAGGAATCAGGGATCATTTCTGTTTCTGGAGCAGCTTCACACAGTTTCCTGACTCGTCACGTCCTCGACGCTCAGAGGATCAATCGCTGACTTCATCACAGGAGAATAACAATCGACTCATCTTTAAAAAGTCTCACGGACAAAAAACTGCTTCTGTTGCTTCTGTTTCATTTCTGCTTCATCGAGTAAATAAAATACATTTTAGAAACGTCTGCTGCAGGTGGAAAATAAAGTAGATTTACTTGAGTGTTGTGCAGAAGTAAAATACTGAAGTACTTTTCCATTTTCTGTTACTTTAACACGACAATGAATCTTGACCATTATTATTGCCCTGACAGAAAAACTATAAAAATACAAAAAAATCAAAACATATAAAATTACAAAAGATCATAAAATTACCAAAAAATTTTAAATCATGACAATGAAAAGTTTTAAGTGAAAGAGACCAATGATTGAAGCAGTGAATGAATGTGAACATCTTATTCACTGAGAGAGAGAGAGAGAGAGAGAGAGAGAGAGAGAGAGTCAGAGTCAATGTCTCTCTGCAGCTGATCTGATTCCCGCTTCGCTAATTAAATAAAAGACAATTAAGGAGAGTCAGCTGTCAATCAAAGCTTCATCAGAGAGAGAGAGAAAGAGAGAGGGAGGGAGGTGGAGAGACACTTACTTTCTTCAGGATACAGCCCGTCTTTCTTTCATTCCTTCAAAAAAACGGACGACAAAAACTGAACTGGTTGAAAGAGAGAGAGGGGTCGACCGGCTACTGACACACAGATGGAGAGAGAGAGAAAGAGAGAGAGCAGCCGGCTGGACGGCTGTAATCCCATTATTGTGAACGACACATTGTTCTGAGAGAGAGAGGGGCGAGAGACATTCACACACAGAGAGAGAGTCTCAGTGGGAATTGAAGGGGCGTGGCCTACACACACTGCGATGGGCGTGGTCAGGCTCATTAATATTTAATCAGAGGTTTTAGGCGTGAAGTTAGAGAGAGAGAGAGAGAGAGAGAGAGAGAGAGAGAGAGAGAGAGAGAGAGAGAGGGAAAGCGAGGCTGCAAATCAATGCTGGAGGGGTTTTCACACCATGAGCGACGGTGTCTGAACAGCAAACTGCGTTTATGACTGATAATACTCACAGATTATTATTATTATCAATAATATGATACTATTATTACTAGTATTATTGTGATAAGTGACCACAGTACGAAAACATTGAAATTGAATCTGCTTCAAACTAAAAGTTACTGGGTTAAAAACCAACACAACACTAGGTTAGGTTTATCCTTTATACCCAGTATACGGTATATACCCGCTACATACCCTGTAGGTACCCAGTACATGTCCAGTACACACCCAGTACATATCCACCATATACTAAGGTAAACAACAATATTTACTCTTGTTGTAACATAGGTTACTTCGGTTAGTCTCAGTTCCTGCTAGTTCTGTGTGGGTCTGATCTGATGTGGATCAGGTCTGGTTCTGTTCGTGGACAAGATACGACCACACAAACGGCGTTGGGTGGGCGTCATCGTCAGATCTTCAGTTTCACTTCCCGCGGGTCGTCCCACAGCTGCTCTGCTGCTTTGATTCTCTTCATCAATAATCCCACTGTGAGCCAGGTGCATGATGGGAAACAGCTGCTAGATATTCAGCGTGTTTTCACAGAGGAAGAAAAACCTGGTTCCATCGCTCTGTTCCCTCATTCAAACATAAACACCTGTTCATCACAATAACACTGAGGATCAATACTAATTAATATTGATAAATAATCAATACTGATCAGGTTTGTTTAGAAGTAGCTGGAAATACATCAGAGTGAGACTCTGTCCGCGCTCTACGTCTCTGCTCAGGTGAGTCTGTTTGAAATCTGTTGTCTGATTGGTTCACAGATGACAGGTCACAGCAGGTGAGAATCATAGAGGGTTCCGGTTGTCATGGCGACCGCTGGGAGTTTAATCTGATGTGAAGACAGCATAAGAAGTGTGTGTGTTTGTGTGTGTGTGTTTTATCGACATCATCTTATCTCTGACACAACACACTGCTTGTAAAATGTGTGTGTGACAATACATTCATGCATTCATTCATATGTGTGTGTGTGTGTGTGTGAGCTCAGCTGGAAGTGTGTGTCCACCTCTCATCAGGAGCCTCATGTAATATTAATCACACACACACACACACACTGTGGGTCACATGCACCACTGAGCACACACACATCAATCAAACACACAAAGAGAAAAGGCGTGCACACACACACACACAATGTGTGTGTATGGACAGCTGGTGGGGCAGCACACATAAATGTTGTGATGTGATTTTATATTTCTGCATTAAGTCCAGCCGACCAATCACAGGTCGTCGTTTCATTGTTGAACCTCAGACCCTCCGAAGTTAAACAACATCAACAAGATCAGTATCGATTAAAGACGTATAAACTGACAGTGAAGTGAAATCATCTGGATCATCTTTATATACAGTCACTGATCGTCTTTATATACAGTCACTGATCGTCTTTATATATAGTCACTGATCGTCTTTATATATAGTCACTGATCATCTTTATATACAGTCACTGATGGTCTTGTTGTCATGGAGTATATAACAAAGTCTACGAGCACCTGAAGAACATACAGAGAATTAAAAGACGCGCGTGTCATCAAGATTCTGTTTCTACCTTCACTCCCCCGAATAATGATTTTCAAATGATCCATTAATAAATATATATAATAAAGACCCTGATCAGTCCGAGAGGATCATCGAACATCTCTACTGACTTTCTGAAGACAGATGTTGAGCTAAAACTCTTTAAAGGTTGACTTCAATACATTGATATTGATTGATGATATTTGATTTAACAATAAATCCATTACATTATATGATATTAGCAGTACAGGGTGTGGCGTGTTTGTGTGTTTTCAGGTATTTTAGCCTTTGAAGCAGAAACAAAAGATGAAGGACGAGTGAAGAGGCTCTAAAGGGGGGAGGAGGGGTGGAGGGGGTTAGAGAGCGTGAAAAGCAGCTCATACAGAAACGAACCAACCAGGCGCAGTAATGAATGGGGGAGGGGAGGAGGTGAAAGGTGACGCACAATAATTGGGAGGAAATGTTTAGAGAGAGAGAGTGACAGAGAGAGAGAGAGAGAGAGAGAGAGAGAGAAGAGAGAGAGAGAGACAGAGAGAGAGAGAGAGAGAGAGAGAGAGAGGGACAGAGAGAGAGAGAGAGAGAGAGAGAGAGAGAGAAGAGACAGAGAGAGACAGAGAGAGAGAGCGAGAGAGAGAGAGAGAGAGAGAGAGAGAGAGAGAGAGACAGAGAGAGACAGAGAGAGACAGAGGCAGAGAGAGAAGGGACAGAGAGAGAGAGAGAGAGAGACAGAGAGAGAGAGAGAGAGAGAGAGAGAGACAGAGAGAGAGACAGAGAGAGAGCGGAGAGAGAGAGAGAGAGAGAGAGAGAGAGAGAGAGAGAGAGAAGAGATAGAGAGAGAGACAGAGAGAGAGAAGAGACAGAGAGAGAGAGAGAGGAGAGAGAGAGAGAGAGAGGACGTTCCACTGCTCAACACAAAAGCTTCAATCTGTTATTGATAAAATCAAATGAAGACGACCTGAACTGACTGAAATATTTTATTTTGAAAAGTCAAACTGAAACCGAGGTTCTCAGTCACTGAGTCAAACCTGATTGGACAGACGTCTGTTTATTGATGAGCCTCAGACTTTGTTAACTTCATACATTTAATCAGAAAAGTTTTTATATATTTTAAAGGAATTCAACAAGGACGTGACCTCAGACTGGACTCAGCATTCCACCATGTTCAGAACACTGGAACCTTCAGAACCATCAGAACATTGGAACCTTAGAACCGGCTGCTTAACGATTCAACGTGACTGAATGAGAAAGTTCGTTCAGAGACTGAGAACAAAGACTTCTCTGTTACACACAAACACAGACACACACAGACACACACGCACACACACACTAATGATCTCTTAATCTGAATCTGCAGATTCCTCTGAATCAACCAATCAGATCAGTGCGTCCTCCTCCAATCACTGAGTCTCTCTACAGAAACAAACTTCCACTCTATCTCATATTGATGACATCATTGGTCACCATGTGGCGGCTGTGTGAGGTCACCGGTTGCCGTGGCAACCATCTGGACGCCCTGACTCAGCACGCAGAGATTAAAGTTTGACCGACCTGCTGAGACGAGCGGCGGCGTCTGCGATGAGGAAACTGAGGAGGAACCTTCTTCATCAGGAGGACGTTTCCTGCAGGAACACAAACACAGATGCACGTGATGCCACGTTTTCTTTCAGTGATCGTGAGCAAAGCACAAGAGGTGGAACCCACATGAAGACCATTACAACGTGTGGACGATACGGTCTCATGTCAGAGTCATGTGACGGTAGAACAAAAACAAACAAACAAATGCAGCCCCATCCACCATCTGCCTTCAAGGTGCAGGGAGGTCGAACAATGAATCACTTCCTGTTCGTCAGCTGGAGCCTGGAGTGAGTTAATGAGCAGATAATCAATCACGGCAGATATTGATCGATGATCTGGAGACTGAGCAGCTCACACTCGTTTGTCCTCGACCAATCAGAGCCTTCATGTTTGCATACAAACACCACTGACACCTGGTGGCTATGAAGCAGATGACGAGGAACTACAACCGAATCAGCCTGAGCATCAACGAAGAAAAGAAGAAAATATAACACACACACACAATCATACAAAACAACACACACATGAAAACACACAAAAACAACACGCCCATTCAGCAGTTTCAGTCTCTTTGTGTCGGATGGATTTTAGAGTCTGAAAGACGACACACGCACACGCACACACACACACACACACACACACACACTCGTCCTTGAAGATAAATCAACACCCTCCTCTCTGTCTGCCTGTGTTTGTTGGTGTTTCTGTATCTTTATGAGGACCAGCCTGAGGATGAATCTGAGGGTCTTCTCTCTGTGTTTGGTCTCCACCACCTCCCTCACTGTGTCAGCAGGATGGAGGTTTATTCTGAAAACTCCGAGACTGGAGCAGACTGGAAAAAGAGTCTGAAAGGCTCCTTTAACTCTGATAATCAGTGGGTCCTCACATTGACAGTAACATGTAACAGTGTGAGAGGAAGTGGTCCTGTAGAGAGGTCAGAGGTCAAACACAGAGCGTCTATTCATGCATCACAGTAAATATCAGCTCTGTGCTCAGACTGACTGTGAACTCAGCAGCAGGAAGTCCATCTCACTGATGAAGCTTCATGTTTTTATGAAAACGGTAGAAAGGATTTTAATCTTTATGAAACTGAGGAGACCAACGAGACGATGAATGAAAACACCGTTCACACCTTCGTCATTAAATAACAAAATAAAATACACACACTGAGTAAGACAGTTTGTTACAGGATGATTTTCTCACTGTCACATCTTACCTGTCCCACTCTTCAATCTATGCTCTTATTTTGAAAAGTAAACCTGGAGGAGTCAGTTCTTATATATAGTGTAAATATGTTATTGTTTATAATGTAAATATATGTTATCATACATTATGTACATTTATTATCATATCTATTGTAAATGTGTTATTGTATATGATGTGAATATATATTATATCATATATGTAAAATGAATATATATGTTATTACTTTTGCTGTTTCTATTGTTTTATATCTGGATGTTTTTACTTTATTTTCTGTGCAGAATTTTTATTTTTCGCAGCCTCCAAACAGAAAACCATCATTTTAATCCTCATTAAACTGACCCTGATACACACACACACACACACACACACATATATATATACACACAGACAGGCGTGCACACACACACACACACAGTCAGTAGATTAGGTCGCCTGCCTTCATTCACTAATCTGTGGAGTTTATCTGATGGTTGTAACTCTGCAAACTGAGACATTATAGAACACTAATCTGGATATATGCAACACACACACACACACACACACACACACACACACACACACACACACACACACACACACACACACACACACACACACACACACACACACACACACACACACACACAGGGAGAGACAGTGATTTAGTGTGTGTGTTTCTAAATTGGGGGTGTAACAGATGCCAGTGAAGACAGCTGCACTCCAACGTAGCAATTATTCACACACACACACTCAGACAGTATAATCTTCAGTGTGAGGGTAGTGACACCACATTATTCCACAGTCTATAATCTAAACATTCACACTGAGACAAGGGGTGTGGGGGGGGGTCACATCTGAAGAACCTTTAAATCAACTTGAAACTACCTGAAAGCAGCAGCTTGGTTACAGAGAGTCTGATGTGTGAGTGTGAACAAGGAGAAAGTTTCCTCCTTCTCTCCCTGAGCGTCTGTTCTCTGTGACTCTGGTGAGTGGGTTCCATTTCCTGTGAGAAGAACTGACTGAGAGTCAGCTTCAACTGTCACAACCAGCTCCAGGTGAAGAGTGAAGCTGAACTGAGATCAGTTAAAAACACTCTGAAGTTATTAAAAACCAGAGTTTATCTCCAATATTCAGCAGGAAACTTAGAAAACATAAAGAATTCTACAGAGTTTGATGGATTTGTTACAGCTGCAGCTATTCTGGTCCAGGAAGCAGAGGATCATGGGTAATATTTCAGTTAGGTTGTGTTTCAGTTCAGAGGGACGACTCAGTCAGAGCTCAACACACTGATACACTTTGCTTTTTCTACACATGAAAACCACTTCATCGTCAAACGTTGGATGACGTCATCAACACAGATTATATGTGTAGAATCATCAGTTAAGATTACGTCGCAGGAGCAGCCTCGACGACGCCCCCACGATGGTTGGAAGGTGTGAATCTGACCTGAAATACTGTGTGGCTGCAGGGGGCGCTGTCACTCAGTATTTCAGGTCAGATTCACACCTTCCAACATTTTTCAGGGCAAACGATCACAACCAGCTGATGACGCCATCTTTCTGCCGCCATGTTTGTTTTTATTCTGAAGCCACGTTTGACCACACAAGTTACTGCGAGTTCCCAAATCTCCGGAATCACAGAAATCATTTAGTGTGCGTTCCTTCCTCTCGACTGGATCTGGTCTAGAGTCACAATCTCTCGATGAAAAGATTCAACATTTGTTACATCTGTCATTAACGTCTCTCATCTCTGATACTTTATTATAACAATGTTAACGATATTATACCAAAGCATCATTATTTAGTGACATCACTGTGGCGAGAGAAGGAAGTGGTTTAACCAGAGGAAATTGAAACTGAGCGACAGTAAATACAGTTCATTATACCACTTCCTCCTTCATTAAACACACACACACACACACACACACACACACACACACACACACACACACACACACACACACACACACACACACACACACACACACACACACACACACACACACACACACACACACACACACACACACACACACACCTTCAGTAAATTACCATCTTGTGGTTGTTGTCTCCAACCAGCTGCAGTTTTAGTCACATTCATGTTTATCTACTCATGAGGTCACTGTGACTTTTGACCTTTGACTCCTGAAATTGACTCCATTCATCCGTGAGTCCAAGTGACAACTGGTCAAAATCCTCATTCAGGAGCGTGGTCCTTCAGTCCAACAGGATTTAAATAGTCCCCGCTTGAGCTCAAGCTGGGTTTGCACTCCAGCTTCGGTTTATAGCTGCTCCTGAGCAAACGTGAAATAATTATCTTTCTCAAACTGTTGAACAAATCTTTTCATTTGTTTGTCTTTGTTCACCGACAGTGTTTAAATAAAGCTTCTCTTTAGAAGCCTGACTGTTTGTTGCCACTGATTCGCCGTGAGCTTTCAATAAAGTTCATTTCAATTCAGACTCTTTGTTCAGACAGTCAGTCAGTGGAGCCCTGACAGCGCCCCCTGCAGTCTGACCACATCCTGACATTGTGGATTTCAACTAACTTGTAAATTTAAGGTCAAGTTCACAAGAATCTGTCTTATTATCAGTGTTATTATTGATGATTTTTATTAAACATAAAAAACACAGAGCTCAGAAAACTAAAAAAGTCAAGTTTTCCTCATCAGATGTTCTCCATGATACTGTGTGTGTGTGTGTGTGTGTGTGTGTGTGTGTGTGTGTGTGTGTGTGTGTGTGTGTGTGTGTGTGTGTGTGTGTTGACTCCAGGGAGCGATCCAGAGAAACCAGCTTCTTTATGGATTATTAAAATCACCTCCAGCTACACACAGTCAGTGTGTGTGATCTGACGCATACACACACACAGAAACACACACACCATCCCCTTCCCTGTTTAGGGGGGCTCAGCAGTTAGTGTGATCAAGGACGCTTCATTCACACTCCACAGTGTGTGTGTGTGTGTGTGTGTGTGTGTGTGTGTGTGTGTGTGTGTGTGTGTGTGTGTGTGTGTGTGTGTGTGTGTGTGTAATCTGTGCAAAGGCCACGCCCTAATCTGGGATCAACAACAGACCCCCCCAACAGTCTTCAACCCCCTCCTCGTCTTTGTGAGTTTCTGTGGTTTCTTGTCTCCGACTAAACTCTATCACACCTTCTCTGGTTCAGACCATCAGACAGTTCAGTCTGAACCATCAGGTGTGAAAGGTTCCTCTGACCACGTCCAGACCAACGCACCGAAGTTTAGTCCGACCAGAGGAGGAGGTCCGGATCAAACTGAACCCTGGTTCGGTTCGACTGCAGAGAGAAAGCTAGAGGTGTGGACAACACTTACTAAGAATGACAGCACAATTGTAATAACAGTAACAGTCTGTAATACTAATATAGTTCATAATTGTCGGACTGATTGTATTAACTGATGAAAAACCATGCATGTGCAGTAATATTGAAAATTGTGTATGTGATACATCGAGAAGCATCGTTGTGCGTTTGAATCGTAATCAAATGGAATCACGAGGCTGGTGAAGATTCACACCTCCAGTGAAAACACTCTTTGACTAATTTGGACTTTTGGACCAATCACAGGAAGTAGAGACAGCATTAAACAATAGAAGAAGAAAAGACGAGGAAGCAGCTGCGGTCTTAAAAAATGTGTCCCTAAATTACAATGTGAAAGCAAAACTAACAGATCAAATGAAAGAAACACATGAAGCTTCAGACTCTGAGGAAACGTGTCAGTGGATCCAGGACTCAGGTCATCAGGTCATCAACGATACAGACCATCACGTCACATGAGCTTCACACACACCAGCTGACGTCACCGGATCACACCGGAGTCTGACGCGCATTCTTACCTAAATATGATTATTGATTAATGAGAAACACAAACTGAGCTGAGGTCATGTGATAGTTAATCAGAGAGGAGGTCTCACTCTGTTGCATTTGTCAGAATCGGAAATCAGACGACACAAAGTGACTTTTTGTGGTTTTAATAAAGAGACGAATATGAACGACAACACACACACACACAGAGACACACACGCACCAACCCTCAGGGAGTGTGTGTTTCAGTGTGTGTTTCAGTGTGTGTGTTGGAGCCTCTGGCTCAGAGTCCCTGAGGAATTTAACTCTTTCATCTGCAGAAACAGATGAAGCTCACACGCTCACACACACAGAGAGAGACACACACACACGCGCTCACACACACGCTCACACACACACACTCACTCACTCGCTCTCACTCACTCACACACACGCGCTCACACACACGCTCACACACACACACACACACACACACACACACACACACACACGCTCACACGCACACACACACACACACACACCTCTGTCCATACTGACATTTTTAGTTTTAAAACTCATCACTGTTGCTATGGTTACGTCTGCCATCCTCACGACTCTGGATTTTCCAGCCTCTAAATCAGAGACTTTTATAAACGCTGCTGGTCTCGTTTTTAGTTCAGAAATTCCAGGTTGTGTTTTATTCTGGACGAACAGAACCTGAGACTTTTGTAAACGATGATGCAAACGCCCACGTTCTCTTCCTGATTGGTTCTTATCAGTCACATGACTCGACTACCAGCGGTGGATACAAAGTGTCACTAACACTTCCTGTCAGTAACAGTTCCACCTCGTCATCGCTCAGAGAAAAGAAATCCCTGCTCGGACTTTTCACCATCACTGTTCCTCGTTTCCGGTGACTGTTTACGCCACATGACCAGTGAATGTGAATGGTCATGTGACATGTGACATGTGTTTTCAGGTGTGTGGCCCGAGCCTGGTTCTAAAGTGAACCCAGTAAACACACACACTGAACACACAGCGTGTGTGTAGATTAAAGGTGATTAACCAGAAATACTAATCTGACTGTGAATCTGGACTCAGACTAAATCCATCAGATTAGTCAAATGGACGTTTCAGTTAAACCATCTTCATCACTTTGATGATGACGATGTCACTGCTGCTGCTTCACACAGGTCACATGACCCAAGTGTCAGATTCTCACACACACATTCACACTGTGACACTGAAAAACAACCTTCATTTAATCTTCAGAACACTTTCAGGCCCCGTTCTGAGTGTCTCAGGTGTGAACTCAGGTGTGAACTCGGGTCACGTGATCGACAGCGTCACTCAGACACCGGTGGTCAGCTGTGCAGAGTCGAACATCACGTTGTCTCACAGCAGGTGTGATCAGTGCGTGTGTGAAACCTGTTTCCAGCTGATTCTCTGAAGTCGACTTCGCGACACAAAGAGACAAACTGTTGACACCAAATAAAATGCGTTTGTACTGTCACATGTTTTACAGGGCACAGCAGCCTGAGGCCCCGGGGCCAAAACCAGGCTGGGCCCCTGAAGGTGTGATCAGATCAGATCAATAATCAATATGTAATCAATCCATCGATCAATACACGGACACTGACTCACAGCAGAACAAAGAGCTGAACCAGAATCAGTCTCACCACAGACTACACACAACTTCCTGAGTGTGTGTGTGTGCGTGTGTAAGGGGGGGGGGGCACTTATTGTCTTTATTGTTTTTGTTCAGAGTCACGTGATTCAGACTTCCCTTATGTAACGTCAGCAAAGGTGACTTCAACATTCACTTCACACAGTGTGTGTGCGTGTGTGTGTGTGTGTGTGCGTGTGTGTGTGCGTGTGTGTGTTGGAATGCCAGCAATTCAGAATGCGGCTGCGGGCTGAGCCGTGCCAGGACAGGCTGGGAACAGACGCGCGCGCGCGCGCACTGACACTGACACACACACACACACACACACACAAACACATACATACACACTCTCACACACACACACACACACACAGTCGGTTGTTCTTGTCGTTTTCCAGATTCACTGACACCCACAATAATAAAAGATTTGAGAAGTAACCGGATTCAAACACAAACCAGACTCCGTTATAAAAATGTCAACTTTAAAACTCGTTGCTTTTTAGCTTATTAATGACGTTATTTAACGTTTGTGTGAGATTAACTCTAGAAAAGGACAAGAACAACCGACACTGAGTAAAACTATTGCAGCCGAATGACAGACCGGCTCCTCCCGGTTCTAATGAACCAGCTTCAGTCACTTCTCTCTGGTTTTAAGTCTGAAAAAACCTGACAACATGTAAAAATCGTTTGATTTCAGAGCGGAGTCCGGCGCGAGGCTGAGACACGCGCCCCTTCCTGAAGCTCCGGAGGCTCGGGCGGTAAAAGGAGACCGTGCGATCCGGGTCACACTCACCTGAGCTCGGCCGGCTGCTCCGCGCTGCTCCGGAGTTCGACCCGCCCGGACAAAGTTGGATAAACCCGCCCGGTCCAGCGGAGACAAAACCTAACGATCCGCACCGAGATCCGCACAACAGGTCCGACACAGACCCCGCCCCGCTCCGCGCGGCGCCGGGGGGGCTTTTCTGACGCTCCCCGGGAACAGAACCGACAACCCACTGCAGCCGCTGCCTGGCTCAAAGGCTGTGTCGTGTCAGCAAGTATGAAGGAGAAAGAACTGATTATCGATCATTGATTGTTTCCTAAACAGGATCAAGAAACAAATCATCAATCATCAGCTGATTTACTGAAGCTATAAGTGTCAAAGTAACACAGTACTCCAAATACTCAGAGTATTAGAGTATTCAGAGTGCTCCTTGTATTCATCATACTCAAAGAGTCAGAGTATTTTGTGTAGTCAAAGTATGAGTTCTGTGTACATCCAGAGAATCAACGTACACCATGTACATAGTATCAGAGAACTTTGTGTTCTCAGAGCATCAAAGTATTCTGAGTACTCAAGAGAAGAGAATACCTTATTCTCCTGAGCTTTATTTTGAAAAGCATGACACAGGAACACGTTTGTTTTCATTATATTTTCAATTTTATTTCATCTTCATCACATTCAAATCTTCCTCTTGTTTATTGATTCATTGGTTATTGATTCATTGATCAAGTGCTTGATTATAATATAATATATATAAAATATTGATTCTATCAGTACAAACATTTAAAAATGACATGACCTCTGACCTCACACCAGGATTCATGTGACTGAATCTGAACATGACAGATAAAATTCACTTTAACAGTAAAAAGACCAGATCAGATCAGATCAGACCAGACCAGACCAGACCAGACCAGATCAGACCAGACCAGACCAGACCAGACCAGACCAGATCAGACCAGACCAGACCACATCAGACCAGACCAGACCACTTGAACATCAGTTTCAGTCACATGAACAGTTGCTTGTTTCCATGGTAACAAGTAAAAACAGCACAGTTCTTAAATCACAGTTAAAACTCAGGAGAGAGAACCCCCCTCCTCCTCCTCCTCCCCTCCTCCCCCTCTCTCTCCCAGCAGGACACACAGCTCCGTCAGTCTCTGCTGCATCTTAGGAATCCCAGAGAGCTGGTTCTCCAAACGCTGCTTCTCCTCCTGCAGAGACCACAACCAGGTTAGAGACCATAGACCAGAGGTTGGAGACCAGGGACCAGATGTTAGAGACCAGGGACCAGATGTTAGAGACCAGGGACCAGATGTTAGAGACCAGAGACCAGAGGTTAGAGACCAGGGACCAGATGTTAGAGACCAGGGACCAGATGTTAGAGACCAGGGACCAGATGTTAGAGACCAGATGTTAGAGACCAGGGACCAGATGTTAGAGACCAGAGGTTAGAGAACAGAAGTTAGAGACCAGAGGTTGGAGACCAGAGACCAGATGTAAGAGACCAGGGACCAGATGTTAGAGACCAGATGTTAGAGACCAGAGGTTAGAGAACAGAAGTTAGAGACCAGAGGTTGGAGACCAGGGACCAGATGTTAGAGACCAGGGACCAGATGTTAGAGACCAGAGGTTAGAGACCAGAGGTTGGAGACCAGAGGTTGGAGACCAGGGACCAGATGTTAGAGACCAGGGAACAGAGGTTAGAGACCAGATGTTAGAGACCAGAGGTTAGCGACCAGATGTTAGAGACCAGATGTTAGAAACCAGATGTTAGAAACCAGATGTTAGAAACCAGAGGTTAGAGACCAGATGTTAGAGACCAGAGGTTAGCGACCAGATGTTAGAGACCAGATGTTAGAAACCAGATGTTAGAGACCAGAGGTTAGAGACCAGATGTTAGAGACCAGATGTTGCAGATCACAGAAAAACAGTCAGGTTTTGTTGAACTTGATTTATTTCAAATCTGTAAAAGTCACATGATTTGGTTTAGGTTATGGTAAGGGCCTAGGGAATGCATTATGCCAATGAGTGTCCTTACTGAGATAGAAGTACAAGTGTGTGTGTGTGTGTGTGTGTGTGTGTGTGTGTGTGTGTGTGTGTGTGTGTGTGTGTGTGTGTGTGTGTGTGTGATGGTTTGATTTATGTACCTGCAGAGACAGACGGGTGGAGGCATCCAGAGGTTCAAACCTCCATCCTCCTTCTCCATCAAACTGAAGCAGGTGAGAGTGGTACTTCCTATTTGAGAAAAGAGGAAGAGGATCAGGGTGTGACTGCTGAGAGCAGCTAGGAGCTCTGCTGCCCCCTGCAGGACAGAAACAAAACTGCTGTATCTGAACCTTTTTAATAAGGAAAACTGACCTTTGACCTTTAAGGTCTGTTTGAAACACTGAGTCTCACAAACAGAACAAGTTTCACTGTTTAGTGCTGAACACATAAGTCAATCAATCAATCAATGAACTAATCAATCTGATACATACTGTGTGTGTGTGTGTGTGTGTGTGTGTGTGTGTGTGTGTTGTGTGTGTGTTGTGTACTGACCACAGGGACGGTCTGTGTGTGATTGAGAGCAGAGCTATCCCAGCATCCTTTGCAGCCTGGAAGATGTGTCCCTCCACGTCGATGCTGACAGCGCTCGTACATTCGTCCAACAAAGCGTAACGAGGGCTGGTCGAGAGACATTCACACCACAGGGAGAGAGAGTCAGTCAGACAAAAAGACAGAACCACAAAGACCAGTTATAAAACAGTGAGGGAATATTTACCAGTGGTAGAACATACGAGCCATCCCCATCCTCTGTTTCTCTCCTCCAGATAAGACGTCCTTCCAGTCGCAGACCGATTCCCAACCTGAGACACACACACAGTTTTCTGATTTAAACACAACAACAGGAACATGTGGGGAACTGCGAGGGGCGGAGCCTGTAGAGCAGCAGGAGGCCGGACATGACGTATAAACTCTGCTGTGGAAAGATCAGTGTTGTTGTTTACAGCTCATCCACACCGGCGTCGGCCCTCATCACCAGAAGCTCTGGAACCTCCTCGTCTTTAAAAGTTGACGTCTTCGTCTTCTACGTGCACGGCTCCTCTTCTTCATCCTGAGATCTTTGTGTTCTTCCAGTTTTTCTTCTAGAAAATGTTCGGATCAGGTCTGAATACAGTTTCACACACACACACTGACCTTCCTCTCGGTCTAGGATGTAGACCAGGTGGACAGTGTGAAGAATCTCCTCCAGGTGTGAATCAGTGATTCCTCTCTGCACCATCTCCTCCACTGAGTCTGGATAGATCACCTGGTCCCTGAGGGTTCCCTCTGACATGTAGGGCCTGTAGAGTCCACACAAACATGTCATCTGAGCGCCACCATCAGTACTAGAGCAGAAGTGCATGGTGACAGATTTACCTCTGAGGGATGTAGAACATGTGCTGAGGTTCTGGACGATACAGAACTCCTCCATAAACAGGCCACAGTCCACTGAGGATCCTGAACAGAGAACTCTTCCCACAACCGTTCGGACCTGTGATCAATACATTCATCCCCTCATCCACCTACACACACACACCACACACACACACACACACACACACACACACACACACACACACACACACACACACCCACTGTTTCAGTATGTTAATGAGATCAGACTCTAGCTGACCTCTTGTGTTTCTTATATGACATCCCATTCCCTCTGCCCCAGGCTGAGTGTGTGTGTGTGTGTGTGTGTGTGTGTGTGTGTGTGGGTGTGTGTGTGTGTGTGTGTGTGTGTGTGTGTGTGTGTGTGTGTGTGTGTGTGTGTGTGTGTGTGTGTGTGTGTGTGTGTGTGTGTGTGTGTGTGTGTGTGTGAGTATTAGTGTTACCTGAATGTTGAGGCTGGACACCACCACGTCTCCGGTCGGTGTGATGATTGGCAAGTTCTCACAGCGAATCCCCTTCTCCACACTGATCACATGACCTGAAAACAACATGAGTCATGAGATGAGTGATTGGTTAATGATTGAACTCTGATTGGTTACTGTCCTGATTGTTAGTTTCGATGATCTTCAACTCAACACTGACCTCCAGTGGTCAGCATCGTGTTTACATCCATCATTATATGAGACACTTTTAAAACCCACCACTGTCTTTAATGTCTCCCTGATGACATCACTGAGTTCATTTTACCGGCACGTCTAAATGAAGCTGAGGCTAAAGCTCCTGTCCTCTGACCTTTGACCTCAAACATGATGAAGGTCTGTCATGAGGACAAGGAACTGCAGGGGCCTCCTCTTCATCAGCTGATCTGATCTCAGCGTCACATTACGTTTAGACCAACCTCTGGTCTGCAGTCGTCCACAGACTCTGTGACCATGTTGGATCACAGCTCCGCCTCCTGGCGAGGCCTCTTCTTCTCTGTCGCCATTGCGACGGTAGATTCCCTGATTCACGTCTTCAAACACGTCCAACATCTCAGAGACTCGAGCTGTGTAACCCGCCAGCTCGGTCACCTGGAGACACACAGACACACTGACGTCATCACACGTGACCTCTGACATCACTGTCGCTGCCACCTCAACATCTCTATCAAACATAACACCAACGGAGGGCAGCAGAGAGGGGAGAGGAGAGAAGAGGAGGAAGAGGAGTAGGATGGGTCACCTCCTTGTATGAGCTCATGATTCTCTCCACAGCGTCGGCAGCAGCGTTCAGGAGGTTCCTCGCCGTGGTGAACGCCTGCGTCCTCTCACTAACCAACTCTTCCTCCTTCATCACCATGGCAGCCAGCTTCACCTCCTCAGAGTCTGACCATCAGGGGTCAAAGGTCACACAGGTTATCATTACCTCTATGTTTATATTTTGATGAACCTTATTAATATACACAGAGAATTTTTACCATATTTGGAGTATCCTGTGGCGGTGATGATCGGCACAGCAACCATCACCAGGCCGGACGCGCTCCAAACATACTTCATGAGGAACTGTTCCAACATGACGTACCAGAGACGCTTCAACAGGATTTGATGGATCTGAGACGACAGAGATGAGTAGCTCCTCTGCAGCTGGGCCAGCTCCACCTACGAATCAAACACACCCACACTCAACATTAACACCACAGACGGAGGTACTGTCTGCAGTTGTCCAACAGGGGGCGGGGCTATGTTTACCTTGTGTCCTCCATAGAATGCAATCTCCTCAGAGTTGGCGATGATGCGTGAGTGCATGTATCTCAGGTCTCCTTTCTTCTTCGCCTCTTCAGCAACCAGTTTCCCGAATCGAGGCGAACATGCACGCAGAACATTGGCGTGTGAACGCCACCACCAGGCCAGCGATGACGGAGGGCCAGGTGGTGTTTGCTCCTGCAGGAGGAAAGTCACAGTGACCTCTAGTGTTTCAGCAGTGACACTGACTCAGTGTGATGAGGTAGACAAACCTTTGGAGTGGGCGGCACGCAGCAGCGTGTAGCAGGTGACGACCACGTCCAGGATGGGTTTGGTCAGGTTGGAGTAGAGGTGAGCGACTGACGCTGAGAACATGACGATGTCTTCAGTGAGAGACTGGTCAGGGTTGGACAGACGACCGTCCATGTTGCTGACGCGGTAATATGTCTGCAGAGACACAGGGACACCACAGTGCTGTGAGGCGTTCAGGAACATATAAATTATTCCTGCTGTGTGTGTGTTTGTGTGTGCGTGTGTGCGTTACCTGGTTGGTAAAGTACAGCTGGTAGGCGTGGTTGACCAATCGGCTCCTGAACCTAAGTGCCAGCTGACCCTCCAGGAATCTAATGGTGCTGTTGATGAAAGTCGCAGGAACAGCGACGAGGAGCCACTTAGAGATCTGCAGCATGAACGCCTGAGGGTCCTTCTGCACGATACACCTGACGATCACACCTGCACACCATCAAAAACATTGATTATTAACATGTGATACACCTGACAATCACACTGGGACAGACGGGGACAGACAGGGACAGACCGTCCAGAGCAGCAACGTAGATGGACAGGAAGGTCCTGGACATCAGAGTGATAGAGTGCAGAACCAACAGACCGACCTCTGGACATAGTAACCGAGGAAACAAAAGTTTCAACAGACGAGACAGTCTGAGGAGAAACTCCCTGTTGACTGACGGAGACCTGAAGACACAAAGAGACATCTGTCGTCATAGGAACAGGTCCATAATACGCACATACACATAATAAAACACACACATACACACCTGCTGTCACTCTTCTTTTCTCTGCTGTTCTCCTCAGAGGAAGTGACCACACCTACAGCCAGGTTAGCTCCACCCGGCTGTTTACCTGCTGCACTTCTCTAAAAACAAAACAAACACACAGTTATCTATACACAAAGTGTACATGTGTGTGTGCCTTTGTATGAGTTTGTACTTGTGTGTGTATGTGTGTGTGTGTGTGTGTGTGATGTCTCACCTGTATCCTCCTCCAGACGTATGGGGACAGTTTTTTGACGGCATACGCGGCGAGCAGCACAGCCGTCAGCTTCCTGAGTCTGGAGCTCCGCCTTAACATTTGACAGTCCAGCTGCATCCTGTCAGAGACGTAACAGCTGACCAATCAGAGAACAGAAGCAGGAACAGCAGCGCGTCACAGGAGTCCGCTGAGGACAGCAGGGTCTTCGTCACGGAAACAACATGCTGACCTCCGAGTGTGAGGCTCCACCTGCACAGGTGAGACAGAGAACCTTCATCACATTGTATATATATACAGACGATCAGTGACTGTATATAAAGACGATAAGTGACTGTATATAAAGACGATAAGTGACTGTATATAAAGATGATCAGTGACTGTATATAAAGATGATCGGTGACTGTATATAAAGATGATCAGTGACTGTATATAAAGATGATCAGTGACTGTATATAAAGACGATCAGTGACTGTATATAAAGATGATCAGTGACTGTATATGAAGACGATCAGTGACTGTATATAAAGACAATCTCCAACTCTCATCATCATTTGCTGATTGATTAATTGATCAGTGTTTATATATATATATATTATGAAAAATAATCAGTTCATTGATGATAAAAAGTTGTTGATCGACTCATTGATTAATCTTCTGCAGACGTAACTATTATCATAAAGTAATGTAGTGGAAAAAAGTCTGGTGGAAACCTATTTTGTAGTTGAAGAGTAACTTTTTGCAGACCTTTCTATTACTTATTGACTGTCCAAGTACCTAATGGAAACGTATGCAAATCATTTTCCTGTGTCTTAATTCCTGTTTCAAACTGCGCCTACAGAACCGGTCTGAACTGGCTCAGACAGACAGCCTTAGTTCTCCTATATAAGATCCTTGCATTTGACTGTCCTGCATCTTCACTCTGAGATCCCTGTGACTCTCTGTGTTGATCCTTTCTGCAGAAAGCCTCTATTAAAATACACAAAGACAAATTTGGTGTTCCAGCCTCTTGTATTTTCAGATTTCCATCTCAGTAACTTTTAGTCTCTGATCTGTAGGATCAGCTACTTATGTGTTTATAATTTTCACTTTCTTACATTTACCTGATCAATAAGAGCTGAAACCATCATCCATGTATTGATCTGTGTATTGGCAGGAAATCAATGATCTCTCACTGTTTACTGAAAAACTATCAAACCAAGTAACAATAATAATCCTAACTTGTGAACTTGTTTTAATACTGTCACATTAACTGATCCATACAAATAGTACTTTATCATGTGTTCTGGTACTGTACTATTCCTGTGTATTAGTATGGTATTACTGTGTATTACTGAAGTACTACTGTAGTGTTACTATGTATTACTGTAGTTTTACTCTCTCATGAATGTTCATTAGTATGCAGTATTGGTACTTTTACCTCAGTAAACTAGTTGACGTGGTAACGGTCTCTCCTTCGTCCTTCAGATTAAATCCCGGGGAACCTGTTGAGTGAAGCTCGGGTTGGTTAGCTCCGGTTGGTTAGCTCCGGTTAGTTAGCTCCGGTTAGTTAGCTCCGGTTAATCAGCTCTGGTTAGTTACCGTTAGCTTGGACCAGTTTGTTCAGCGTGTAGCAGCTTCTCACAGCTGCAGCTCTTCACAGATTGAACATGTTAAATATCCGCTGTTGTACTTTAATCCAACGAGCCGGCAGCTAACAGAGCTAACGGAGCTAACACAACTAACGGAGCTAACGGAGCTAGCCGCTAGCAGCAGGAACTTTGTGGTTCCTCTGACGTTAGCATGAAAACATTCAGACTTTTCCAGTTGAGTTCGGTTCCTCTGCTCCGGGTCTGATGTCTGTCCTGCACTAACCTGTCTCTAATGTCTCTGTCCTCCACTAGCCGGTCTCTAATGTCTCTGTCCTGCACTAACCGGTATCTTCTATCACTTTAACCTGTGGACTGAAGTTTAACTGAGACAAAGGTCACACTGTTTACTTAGGATCGGCCCTGTCCCATTCCTCCTCTCCTGCCCCCTACGTCCTACACAGAGACCTTCACTACTCCCAACACATGTCACCTGACCGCTGGTAACCATTGGTTAACAGTTAGTTACTGTATTATTACTATGCATTACTGTAATATTACTGTAGCATAGCTAGTTAGTAACTGTTAGTAACCAGCTGTTAACTGTTGGTAACCAGATGTTAACTGTTGGTAACCAGCTGTTAGCTGCAGCGCCCCCTGTGGCTTTAGTCTGTGATGACACCTGCCTCCTGATTAACACTCCAAACTGAGTAGAAGAGTGTGCAGAGAAATCTTTATTCCAAAACAACATGTTAACAACATGTCAGTTATTTACATGAAGCTTTTTTCATTTTGAAGGTTCAGAAAGTTCGAAGTGGAAAAGTACAAATGACAAAAAGATAGAAAAAGATGTTAACAGACAGTTTAGAAACAAACACCAACTGTACAGTGCACCTGAACGCATCACAGCTGTCCACACAGCTGGTCCTGCACCTGAAGGGGACACAGATCATCATCATTACAAGAGTAACTAACAATAGTTACTGCATAGTACTGGTACTACAGGAGTACAGTACTGAACAGAGTGAAGTACTGAGGACACCTTCTGTTGTTACACACACATTACCGTGATAAATAATAGTTTTTATTATTTCAACACTGAGACGAGTGAACAGACTTTTTAAATACTCAGAAAATTGCACAGTTTGTTTGGAGGCTTGTGGAGCTTCTGCTGGAGGAATGTAGACCTCTGATCCTGGATTCAGCCCTGAATACTTAGAGTACTTCACAGTGGTACTACAGTAAGAAGCCTGGATCATGTGTTTCTGTCAGATGTGTCCACAGACCGTTAATAAAGATGGACACCGTGTCTCCACTTACTATCATCGTACTAAATGAACTTGAAATATCTCTAGGAATGCTGCCATCTTGTGCTGGTGCCGTCATTTGGAGTCAGAGTCTGTGCAGTGGAGCCGTGTTATTAAGATCCCACCCTTCCATCCACTTGACCAATCAGGAGTCAGCCTCAGCTGTCAATCATGTCTTAGCCTGTTTCTATATAATTAAAGAACTAATTAAAACTAAACTTATCAGAACCATGAACATCTGATTGATAACTACGTAAAATGACAGAAACCACCTTTGAGAAACATTTATTTAACATCTACTTTTGAGTTCTTTAGTTTGGTCCATGTCCCATCTGCTAACATAGAGGAGGAGCGATTTATGACCTATACTGCAGCCAGCCACCAGGGGGCAATGGAGACACTTTGGCTTCACATTTGGGAGCAGTCATGTTGTCCATCTTTATTTACAGTCTATGAATGTGACATGTTCCTGTCGATCCAGGTGAACACACAGAAAACGTGTCTGTTCTGCTTTGGTTTGATGCCACAGTCCGAAGAGGTGCATGCTGGGACTGAAGCCATGGTCAAATGACACCTGGAGTCAGAATATCTAACAAACCTTCAGTAATACGGATTTTGGTCTGATGGATGTCATTCAGTATAAACTGATGTGTGATTAGACCTGTCAATCAATCTAAGCAACAGTTCAACAACTTTGAAAAGAAAATACTCTGTGGCAGTGACGTCATCAGAACGCTGTTCACCCCCCACTTCACGTGGTTTTAACAATTCGTTCAGACGTCTTTATTAAAGAGTTCACATTAGTTCAGCTCAGTGCAAAACACGATCAATTTAGTCGATCCTTACACCAGCTGATCAACACTGTGATATCATTGTCTGATTGTCGCTGCATTTTTATCCTGAAGCAGTTGAAACAGACTCTTATTGCTCTCACACTGGATCTGGACCTGTTCCTGGACCTGATCCTGGACCTGATCCTGGACCTGATCCTGGACCTGGATCTAGGTTCGGACTCAACTCTCTGAAGACGTCTCTTTGGACTTTGTCACATTCTATTAATTAAATGATTTGTGTGCAGATGACATCATCATTTCACTTCATTTCAGAACATGAACTCTTTATGGGCGATGTCATAAACACGTTTATCTCATGCTGCCTTCAGAGGGAGCTCGTGGTTACGATGTAGGAAGTCGTATTCGTGGTGTGTTTGGCGTTCGAGTGGTTAAGTCATGAGAACACTGTTGACATGCGAACAGGCAGCAAACGTAATATAGAAGGAAAAGACTGTTGAACATTTTCCTCAGATGTGTCATAAAATTACAAAGAAATACTCAAATTAAAACATTTTATCATCCAATGACCTCTGACTTTTCTGAAAACTTGAACAAACATGACACAACTCTGAGCTTTCAGAAAAGTTGAGGTCAGAGGTATGAACTCTTGAAGGGCGTTCACATGGGCTCCTCATGAACACGGTAAATACGAACACATTTGAGAGAGGGCAGCATCTAACCAGCCTGCTAAGCTAACAGTCAAACAGGCTAACAGCCCAACAGTCTGATGGGCTAACAGGCTAAACGTCTGAGAGGTTATCAACCTACCAGCTTAATACAATAACAGTCTGATGGGCTAAAAGGCTATCAACCTGCCAGGCTAACCGTCTGACAGCCTGCAAAGCTAACAGGCTAACAACTTAACAGTCTGAGAGGCTATCAACCTGCATGGCTAACCATCTGACCGGCTAACAACCTAATAGTCTGACAGGCTAACGACCCAACAGTCTGACAGGTAAGTAGGCCACAGCCTGCCAAGCTAACAGGTTAAAAGTCTGAGAGGCTATCAACCTCCCAGGCTAAGACAATAACAGTCAGAGAGGCTAAAAGCCTACAGGCCTACCAGACTAGCATGCTAACAGCCTACCACACAGTCTGATAGGCTAACAGGCTAACAGTTTTCACAGGACACTTCAATCTTTGTTCTTTGTCAAAAGCGAACGTTGGTATTCAGGGGGCGGGGTTTACATCACATTACGTCGCACCTGCTCTCATTTGACGCACAAGGGAAAACTGTCGTGCACAAATGTAATCATGACAACAATGCTGAATTAGCTTTGGTCTGGATCCTACAGTTTGATTGGCTCATGATGCTAGTGCAGCATTTGGTTCTGGTTCTGACAATGAGACCGAGCTGCCGCACGTTAAAATCCAAACTGTAAAAACACCTGAAAAACATCACCTGCTGGTTTTTGAAGGACTCACCTGAGGAATCAAACACCTGATCTAATCACTTTATCAAAATCTTTCAAACTTTATAAACTGCTGATTGGCTGGACTGAGCTGGTGAGAGTGCATCATCATCATCATCATCATCATCATCATCATCATCATCATCATCACTTATCATCATCATCATCATCACTTATCAAAAGTTCTTATAAAAACTCTGATGTGTCCTGATTGTCTGAGCAGAGTCTGAAACTGTTTTCAGACATGATTTCATCTTTCTCATCTGAAGAAGCAGCAGGAGATCGTCTGGGTCAGACTCGTTCACAACAACAGGAAAATGAGGGAACACCGGCGTCGGCCCTCAGCACCAAAAGCTCTGGAATCTCCTCGTCTTTCCAAGTTGACGTCTTCGTCTTCTACGTGTATGGCTCCTCTTCTTCATCCTGAGATATTTGTGTTCTTCCAGTTTCACGTCCGTCACGTGTTAGAAATCCACACGTCCACTCGCTCTCTGGGAAGCTTCCACACATTGTCCTGCTGTCTCCTCACATGGACTCACTCTGACATGTTACACACATTTTACTAGGAGGCTGCAGGAGAAGATCCAGGCGTCAGTGCAGATCTGAAAACAGCTTGAGAGACGAGGACATCGTCATAGAAAAAGTTAGAAACAACTTTAGAAGTAAACCTGAACCTCAGTTCAGGGGGATCAGACCTGGAGGGTCATCACATGACGTTTACAGGTACAGTTTCATCAAGTTCATCTTCATCCCTGATATCAGTTATTTAAAGCCAAGCAGCGACTGAACCTGGCTGACAGGAGGATCAGCTGACGTAAGTCCAGATTAACCTTTGACCAAGGGTTGACCCAAGTTGGGCTGGAGGTCTGTGTCTGACCTGATTTGTTTGTGGTTTATCCAGTCGTTCTGTTGAGTCTCTCCCAGATGTAAACTGGGAAGTAACATCAACCTGTGACACGCTGCAGCTGGAACCTGAAACACTGTTTGAACCTGCAGGTCCTGGAGAACCGGAGGAGGTTCTATAGCAGACAAAGAACATCCACCAGGACCAGGACCTCCACAGGTGTTTGATTCAGTCACCTGGACACAGGTCAATACGTCTGTGTGGGATTGGTCTGTTCCTGTTCTTCTGATTGGACGGTGAGTCAGACCAGGGTCCCAGGAGACGGCTGGTCCACAGACAGATCTCTGAGAGGAACTTCCTGTTTCTGAGGTGAGAAGGAGTCATGGTAGAGAGAGTTGTCCACAGACCTGAGAGTGAGAGAGAGAGAGAGACGTGTGGTCAGGCACAGAGCCCAGGTGTTATTACCTGGACAGGTGAGCCGACTCCTACCTGCCGTGGAGCGGGTGTCCGTGGAATGTGGCTGAATGTGGCAGCGTCTGCTTGTGATGCGACAGAGCATGATGATGACTGGTCTCCGTCTGATAGGTCGATTGTTGGATGACACCATGAGTCGTTCGTCTACGCTGCAGAGCTCCACCCACACCCGACTGACCTTTGACCCCTCCATTCACCTTAGTGGAGACACCTGTGCTTGCCTTGCCATTGGATTGGTTTTGGTTTTGGTGGATTGAGCCTAGCGTGTTCCTCAGGTACCAGTCCCTCAGACCTGCCAAGATATCAAACCAGATACAGCAGATTCAAACTCTGTTTTTAAGACGGACTCTCTGTTCAAGGTGGACAAGCGTGTTTCTGGCAGACTAAAGTGTTCAAGGTGGACTCTGATGTTTTTGTGTGTTCGCAGGAGTTTTGTGTTGTGTGATGTCACTGCTACTTACCTTCTAGGGCGAGGGCCTTGTGGAGGCTCCTGGTGGCCTCCTCCAGCTGGGAATCCTGGGTGGGGGGCAGCTGTGTGGGTCGGGGAGGTAGCAGGTGGGGGTGGGGGTCAGGCTGAATGGTGGACAGAGGAGGATTAGGAGTATCGGTCTGCTGCACCGGGAGGAAAGGGCCACAGGATTTAGTGCGGGTCACTTTGACTTGTCGTTGGTCGCCATAGTGACTACGGAAGGTGGGCGGGGCACCTGGGGGTTGCTGGGAGGAGAAGCCATTGTAGAGCAGCTGGTGCTGGGATGTGATTGGCTGCCTGTTATTGGTGTGGGACTGCTGTCGCTGCAGCTGCTGTTGTTTCCCCCAGACGTAATCCAGCAGGACCTCGCTGTATCCCCCTCCTCTTCCTCCTCTTCCTCCCCCTGCCCCTCCCTCAGCGGGTCTGTTATTTATCCTTGTTCGTCCGTCCATCAGCAACTCGGAGCTCCTGAACACTCCAGAGACGTTTGTTCCCTTGGACACTGGCACGTCATTGACCCTCAGTCCTCCATGCTGTGCACCCCCCTCCTCCTCTGGGGGGGTGACACGGCCCAGGAGGCCGTCTGAGCTACTGCAGCGACGAGCTGCGTTCACCCTGACCCCGCCCTCACCTGCTGCTACTGGGTCAAAAGGGCGAGAGGAGGAGTCCTGTGATAGAGGGGGAGGGGGGATGGGCAGCAGGGGGAGGGGCTTGTGGGTCTGAGGAGTCTCTGGATGGTCGATCCTGAAACAGAAGACTGATCATAGTTACTATTGATTAACAGCTAAAATAATCTATTTTGTAAATACGTCTTTTATGACACAACCATTTTACAGCAGATCCATTCTACACGTCAACGCTAACAATCTAAATATTAAAGCTAACATGGCAAACGTCAATGCTAACATTATAAAAAGTCAAAGCGACCATGCTAAATGTCGGAGCTAACATGCTAAATGTGGAGATAAATGTACCTGATGTGCAGCGAGTTCCTTCTGGTTTTGTTGTGGTAGAAAACCTCCACAGGAGAAGCAGCAGAGACCAGCGGGGGGCGACACTGAGACACGCTGTCTTCTGAAAGAAATGAAATTAAGAAAAGGGCAACTGTTAATCAAACAAGCAGCTGTCAATCAAACAAAAACCTCTCAGTCAAACAAGCACATGCTGACAACTGGAAAGGGTGAAAGGCTCTCAGCCAGCAGGGGGCACTGCAGCTACAATACCACTAATGTGTGTGTGTGTGTGTGTGTGTTTTACCATTGTCATGTCCTGTTGAGTCTGATGTCGAGCTGCTCTCTGACCTCACTGTGTCATCTGAAAATACACACACACACAAAGACTCACAAATAGTTTCAGAATAAAGCAGGAAGAGGCAGGTTTCCTCGTCTTCCTAGAACAATGGCCTCTCAACTACTGCCAAGTGTGTCTGTGTGTGTGTGTTACCTGTGTGGCAGCCTCTATGCACAGTCCTCTTGCCATGGTGTGTGTGTGTTTGTGTGTGCGTGTTGTGTTCAGAGTCACTGTGTTTCCTCAGAGCTGCACTGAATAAAGTTTTCTTCGGCTTCGAACGCTGAGAGTCTTCCTCCTACAAACACACATACACACGCGCAGGTTTATAAACATCACACACAGATTTCTTCAGATCAGGTAAAGTCATCAGCTGCTCACCTCTGCTCTATACTTCCTGTTTCCTTGGCGAGACACCCCCCCCCTTCGTCGGACACAGGGGGGCTTCTCTCCCGCCTCCAGGGGGAAGTCACTGGGCACCGCACCTGTCAGCTCCTGACCAATGTAAACACAAAAAAACTCACCTTCATGTTCACTTCATTTAGACAAAACTACACAGATCCAGGTGGGATCAGGTGGATCAGCTATTTTAGGATGATCCCTCTTTGGGGGAGGGGTCTAACTATGACATCACTCACCGCCTCCTGCAGACAGATGCGTCTGAGCTCAGCCAATCGTGTCCTCAGCAGCGCCTGCAGGCTCCGCCTCCTCTCCTGCAGCTCTGTCATTCGCTCCCTCTGCTTCTTGTCGGGACAAGTCAGAGGGTCTGCACACACACACACACACACACAGTCAGTGTATCACACACACACACACACACACACACACACAGTCAGTGTATCACACACACACACACAGTCAGTGTATCACACACACACACACACACACACACACACACACACACACACACACAGTCAGTGTATACACACACACACACACACACACACACAGTCAGTGTATCACACACACACACACACACACAGTCAGTGTATCACACACATCTCTCATCTCTGATATAAACTCAGTAGTTTGTTCTCACCAGGTGTTGTAATGATTTGACCCTTGACTTCCATGGCGGCTGTTTCCCATGTAACCTCTCCTCCTCCGTCCTCGCTGCTCGACTCCTGCTCTCCCCCCCACACACACTCTCTCACCTGTACAGGAAGTGACCATGACGTGGCAGGAAGTCAACACAGTATCAGTTAGTTAACAGTGTAATCTATACCACTACCACTGTAAACTAACCTGCTTCTCACCTTGTAACCAGGTTCATATGAGCTCCAGTAGTTCACTCCTGTGGCCATGCAACAGCTTCAGCACCACCTGCTGGTCACTGACTGTAACTGACTGGTATCTGTTAGGTTACACTGCTTAGCTGGTTAGATGCTGTTAGCTGCTAACAGCGATGCAGATGCAGTCCATTGGCTTTCCTATAGATGGAGTTAAAAAGTCGTCTGACCTGAAAGAACAAGAGAAGAAGACATCGTTCACACCTGGATTTAACATCTGTTCAGGTGTGAATGTATCTTGGTGCGTCCTGAGATCTCAACACTCGTGAACCTTATGAGAGATGTCTGTTCAGCTGACGACCTCTAACCTCCACAGATTCACAATGAAACACACACACACACGAACACAGACACACAGACACACACACACAGACACACAGACACACACACACACACACACACAGTTGATCAGTGTGTCGACTCAACAGCTCTGAGATCAGATGTTCTCATGTTTGTTTTGAGAACCTTGAAAACCTTTATCTTGATGTTCTCCTTTACACTTGACATCTATTGCACTTCTGTCCGTCCTGGGAGACGGATCCTCACATGTGTCTCTGAGGTTTCTACCTTCTTTACCTGTTAAAAGGGTTTTTAGTAGTTTGTCCTGACTCTTGTTGAGGGTTAAGAACAGAGGATGTCACACCCTGTTAAAGCCCTATGAGACAAACTGTGATTTGTGAATATGGGCTATACAAATAAAATTTGATGTATTGATTGATTTTGTGTGAACACATGAACTTTATTTTGTTTGAGAGGATCAGACGTCCTCTGGCCTATCAGAGTCCAGCCGGACGAGACAACATTTCTCTGAAAGTCCCTGAGAACAGGACGTGAAGCCCAACAGGAAACAGGAAGAAGGAAATGATCGAAGAAAAAAGAAAAGTGAGAGAAAGACAGAGAGAGAGAG
Source organism: Hippoglossus stenolepis (assembly GCF_022539355.2). NCBI lineage: Eukaryota > Metazoa > Chordata > Actinopteri > Pleuronectiformes > Pleuronectidae > Hippoglossus > Hippoglossus stenolepis. Next base: position 1,644,630 of record NC_061488.1, read on the forward strand.
AGAGAGAGAGAGAGAGAGAGAGAGAGAGAGAGAGAGAGTTTGGTTTCTATCAGTAACTGATTACTAAAACTAATCAGATTACTTATCAGAGGTAACAAGTTCAACAACAGGAAAAAACAAACCACATTTCATGTTTCCACAGGAAGACAATAAAGAACTGAATCCTTTTTATTAAACTTTCTCCACTCTCATTGGCTGCCTGTCTGTCAGCTGATTCTTCCTCATCAGCATCAAAGATCCAAACTGAGGCTCCGCCCACACTGACATGTTTTAGTTTTGAAATTCATCACAGATGAACACCATGTGTGGACTCCAGGTGTGATAAACACCAGGGGCCTCTACTAAAAAGCGGGTTCAAGTGAACTTAACCAACCAGACATTGTTTTAAACTTCCCTTATCCTTTCCTTTAAGGAGATTGTTCACCGCGCAACAGTGTAGAGTCAGTTTGGTGACTCATAGAGAGCGAGAGAGAGAGAGAGAGAGAGAGAGAGGGGAGGGAGGCTGTCACAAGTTACATCTGCAAACGATCCATCTCCCATTCTAAATAAATATTTAATTTCATAGGATAAAGCTTCTCAAAGGATAAAAGTATGAAACTATGTCTTGATATCCCTCCGCTAACTCGCCCAGTACATCAGTGTCAGTAGGTGAAGCAGATGCAGTCTGTGGTTCTGTGAGCACTTTGCTCCAACAGGTCAGGTTGGTTCTGTTCGGCTCCAGCAGCTGACAGAGGTTTATCCTCTGAGGAGAATCTAGATCTTTCAGAAACTCATCAGAGGAGCTCAAAGGATCTTGTGGGTCTCTGAAGACCCTGGTCCTCCTCAGACTCGAACAATCCACACCAGCTCCACGGATCCTCTAAGAACGCTGATGTCACGGTTCAAAGGAATTGATTGGTCAGTGGGCGGAGCTTTTATACGGTTTGATCCCTTATCTGCAACTTAACCTGGAGCAGATTATCTGCTCAGCATAAGTTACCATGGTGATTTACCCCGATAGGAAGTGAACAAGCTTCGTAGGACTGGAAACCCCGAACTTAACCTGAAGTTTCCCCGATAAGCACAAAACCGGCTGCGTAGTGCAGGGCCCAGGTGTGAACTGTGTTAATGTAAACAGACTGCAACAATGTGAGAACTAACATCGAAGTGTCTCATTACATGTGATCGTTCAGACTTCAGATCAGAGACTGTAAATAAAAACAGACGTAGACTCTGCTGCCTGAATCCTGTCTTCTGTGTACTGACCAGCAGGGGGCGACTCCTCTGGTAGTTTCTATCGAAGTCTATAGAAAGTGACTCTACTTCTCACTTTATAACGTCAGTAAACATTCAGGAGTTTCTGTCTCAGTCTCTAGTTTCAAGTCTTCTTCAAACAGCTGATGTTCATTTAGTGAATTATGATCATTTAGAGTCAAACAGACCATAAAGCACCAGGTGTATTGGGGGGTGGATACCACAGTGTGATTGACAGCTAGTACCGTCCAATGGGTACAGGTGGCAGGTGTAGGTGGGCGTGTCCTCAAGCTATCGATCAAGCGCTAACCCCCGTTCCTCCAAATATAGTTACTTCTGATTTCAAAAACCAAGATGGACAAAATTGGATTGTCAAACTGAGGCATCAGAACAACAGCTCACAAACTGATGAGTGAAATCACAGTTTTAAGTCGTCAGATGCACACACACACACACACACACGCACACACACACACGCACACACACACACACACACACACACACACACACACACACACACACACACACACACACACAAACACACACACTCACACACACATACACTTGTCTCTCTATAGTTTTGTGAGGACGCTCATAGGATAATGCATTCTTAAGCCCCTTACCTGAACCTTAACCATCCAAACTAAATGGCGAAACCTAATTCCAATCCTAAAACCAAGTCTTAACCCTCAAACAGCTCTTTGAAAATGGGTCAGAAAGTTAAGATACAAGATAACAGTACAAGTACCCACACACACACACACACACACACACACACACACACACACGATCAAAGCTGGAAAAAAAGATGTAAATACAGGATTTAAAGATTTAACACTGTGTGTGTGTGGCGTGTCCTCACTCTGCCCTCATACCAAGACATGGATGCAGGAGCTCATCAGAATTCTCTCTCTCTCTCTCTCTCTCTCTCTCTCTCTCTCTCTCACACACACACACACTCTCACACACACACACACACACACACACACACACACACACACACACACACACACACACACACACACACAGTTAAATACCTGCTCAATGTTCATCATCTTCTTCTGATCTGAGTTAAATCCTGAATAAAAACTTGTGGAGACTCAGCTCCTCCTCCTCCTTCTCCTCCTGCTCCTCCTCCCTCCCTGGTTACTTTTCAAAATAAACTGCACTCCAGAATAAAAACCCCGATCTCTGTTTTTAAAATCTCATTTTACCAAGAATCAAGTCATGTGACACACTCCTGATATTAAACTCCTATTTCCTCCTGTAACTGGACGACTCACTTCAGGCTAAAATGAGAATTGGTTGAAATTATTTCACAAACATCGCTTAATAGATTTCATGCCTCCATCTACAGTCCTTTAAATGTGTTCAAGCTGCACCATGTGACCCACACTCATCGATTTCAGTTCACTGGTTTGTTCATCAACATCAATAAATGACTGAGAAATCAATGGAAATGTTGGGAAACATTTTTTTAAAGACAGTGAAAAGCATGTTTTTCTCCAGTTAATAAAATGATTGACACCGAAGTAATTCATCATTTACATCTGATGTCACAGTTTTATCTATAAAACATGATCAAACATCACAACAGAATTTTATTTTGAAATTCCTCAGATCCAGTTTAACTACAGCAGCCCCCTCTCTCCTGCTTTCATTTTCTCTGTCTCTCTCTCTCATGTTAAACAGACTTTTATTTTGGTAACGTCTCCACACATTGTTTGACATTAGCAGAACAATGAGACCCCCTCTGTCTTTTTTCAGCAGCTCAGTACTGCAGCAGCAGAGGATTGTGGGAGTTCATCCTGTGCATCAAGTCTCTGACATGTGTTTAACTTTAACTTCACTGATTCTGTGAATGTTTGAGTCATGTGACGGAGGACAGTGGTCGGGGTCAACCAATCAGAGGAGACGCTGAGAACTGGCTTTTAATTCAGGACGAGAGAGTAGTCATTAAACAGAGAGAGAGAGAGAGAGAGTGTGTAATCACTGTGTGGTTTTTTATTTTTATCCTGAACTCACTCACACAAGGTTGGTAGTTTGATTTCTGAAGGTTTTTAATGACTCCTCCAAAAACAATTCATATTCTATTGGATGCATTGTGAACGTGATGACACCTGATCAACAGGACAGTGCCTTGCTCAACAGCACTGACGGCTGAAACAAACAGAACAACAGACGTAGATCAGTCAGTTTACCAGAAGAACCTGAAAAGATGTTTAAATACTCTTCATAAAGTATTATTACTTCCTATATCTGTGTTGTGAGGGAGCTAATTGAAACACTGTGTGTTTACGTGTCAATAAAGTTAAATTAAAAATAAAACATATTTTAAATACACACACAAACAGGTACGTGTGTACTTTTGAGGACCCTTGTCTGATGTTTATTTTACACTGGTTTTATGAAGCAGTCACAGTGAATATTACACATATACTGTACATGTATGTACATATACACATGTATGTATATCCCATGTTACTGTGTAATACGTGATGTTTGTAACCAAAGCATGATGGGGACTGTGACGGTGACGTTGTTGTGTTTTCTGTCTGTGCTGTGTGTCAGTTTTTGTGACTGTGTTGGACCCCGTCCCAAATACGACGACTTCAGAACCATGTCCTCACAAAACACACACACACACACACACAGATCCTCATGAGGAAAAACCCATTAACTATTGATGAACATAGCCACAGGCACACACAACTGCACCTGAATGTGTGTATCAGTGTGAATTGGTGTGTGTGTGTGTGTGTGTGTATATAAATGTAGGTCAGGCAGCAGATTCTTCGCATGGCAACAATGTAGAAAATCCCAACTGTGAATACTTGTATCTGATTGGCCGAGAGCTCCAGTGAGGCAGCCAATAACCTTTCAACCCCAGGGGCTTGTGTGTGTGTGTGTGTTACAGTAGACTCTCACACACACTGAGACACGGCGTGACGTTCAGGTGACATCACAGTGACATCACAGATACAGCAGGTGAGTGGGTGGAGTCCACTGAGTGAGACGTACACTACATCTCCCAGAGTGCACTGCTTCAGGAGCTGTCCAATCAGAGAGCAAAGCCTGTTGCTGAGCAGCTGATGGAAAAATGAAAAGGCTGAACATCTGGATCAGACCTGTGATGTCACAGCTCTGGACTGAACTGTACATTCGAACTTGTTCTGCTCATTCACACGAGCTGAGGTGACGCGTGTGAGAGCGTGACGCAGATCGACCACAGTACCACTGGTCATGTGACTGCTGATGTCATCTCTCACTTCCTGTGAGGTCACAACACGCTGCACTGTGGCGTCATTGGGTTCCTTCTACTGAAGTAATCTGATTACTTTGATTCTTGTGTTGAGACAGTCACAAAGATGCTCCTGCATTTACTCTATTACATAAATGTACTATTTCACTTCAGGTTACTCAACTTACAGTGAGAGTACTGTTACTCAGCGTAATCAGATTACTCCACTCAATGCATTGATTGATGGAAACTATTAAAGTCAATTTCACAGAAGGATGTTCACACACACACACACACACACACACACACACACACACCAGCTAATCACTGAAACCTGTTAATGAGCCGCCCGACTTCAAGACAACGAACTTTTAATGGAGTCTCGTGCACGCGCTCGTCCACGCGGAGGGACCAGTGTGTGCGGGATAAACATCTCTTACCTCGGTCGCCTCCCTCCGCCGGAATCGAACCTGCGACCCCTCCGTCACATCATCCTGATTCAGACCCGCCACTGCAGCGCGCGCATGTCTCGGCAGGTGTGATCGATGACCTCACTGATTGATTACGTCCACGATCCAACGGACTGATCCGCTGATCGATCACTGATCGATGATGCGATCAGATGATGGATCGTTCCTCCTCCTCAGCTTCCGGTCTGTTCACACTGAACCCAGCTCCATCAGCACCACGAGGCGCGTGTCCGCCGCGTGCTGTTGTGAGCGCGCCTCGCCTCGATCCCACTCCCGTCTGTGCGCGCACACAGAGGGCACGAGACCGACTGAGGTTATGATTTGATCAATGAAGGGATCGAACACATCGATGGAAATGTAATAATCGATCGAACAATAAGGAATCAATCAATAATCAAATCAGGTAAACAATCATCGTTTACCGAGACGACACAAGAAAATAAAGTTAAAACATTAAAATCACGACATCACACACACAATAAATATAAGTAAACAAAAACAAATACAATTTAATCAACAAATAAACACAGATCCATCACCTCTGACATTTTAACCCTTTTAACATGTTTGATTACAGTAATAAAATCAGTGATGATCTTTATTAAAAACAGAAGTCAATCATCTGCTGTTGCAAATTATTGATCATCTAAACTGTAAATCCTAAAATAAAAGTTTCATTTAATCAGAATCATGGTTTATTGCCATGAAGGTTTAAATTGTAATAACAACTTTGTTCATCTTATTTTTATATATTAATTTGAAAAGATCCTCCTGACTGGGAAACTCCTGTAGCTATTAATGACTTCCTGTTGGTATTTTGTTAAAGCTTCCACAGGAAATAAACTCCACACACTTGTTAAAAAATTATCTAAAAATCTTTATTGTTCCAGAGAATATTCACAAACAGGCTTGATTTTGGAATCGTATCCACTGACCAATGGGAGCACGAACGCCTCAACAACAGAAGAATATAAAAAAACAAAATCATTTACAACAGCGCTGGTTTAGACTCCACCCCCCCGACAACAGCATCACCTCTGACCTGTAAAATGACGTCCGACAGACAGAGCTACGACTCAAATTCAAACTTTATTGTTTCCATCATTCCATGAAATGCTGTTGACTCCGCCCCTCTCTGTCTCAGTGACACTGCAGAGGTTTTGATTGGCCGATAATGTACAAATATATTACAAGTCTTTCATTTTGTTAGTTTCCCAGAGTTGCACCGATGGTGCTTAAGACGAGGAGAACCAATCACGTCCTCAGGAGGTGGTGGCCTCCTCCTATTGGTCCGTTTTGAATTTCTTTGGTCCGACGGGTTTCCTGAAACAGAAGGTGGGGGGGGGGTTACTGTGTGTGTATTATTGTGTGTTAGTGTGTGTTTCTGTGTGTGTTGATGTGTCGTAGTGTGTGTATGTATCTTACAGTTGTGTAGTTCCTCCTCTCTTCACTGTTGTTTTTGTGTCTTTATTTTCTACAGAAGAAAAAAAAAACAGTCACTTCCTCTCAGTCCTGTTGGTTCTCCCACGTTCCACCGCTCCGTCTCTCTGATCTGTGTGTGATGTTCTCACCTTGTAACCACCTGACCTGGGTGGCCGGCCCATAGCCCTTCTGGTTGCGAGCCGCGATGCGGAAGATGACGGCTGGCTTGGTGGTGTAGTCGATGTGTGCGTTGGCGAGGCTTGAGGCCTGGACCAGGCAGGACGGGCTGGTACCACAGTACACCCTCATGAAGGCCAGCTGTGCCGGGCCTGAAACGGAGGAGGCGGCATGGCTGGACTGGATGGCGAGGTACACCGAGTACTCCGTGATCTTGCCCCACGTGACAGCCGGAGCCTCCCAGGTGAGCTGAGCCCCGTCCAGGTTCTGAGAGATCAGATCTTCACGTCAACACTGAGTCATAGAAACACACTTCCTGAACTATATTTCCCATGAGTCCTCACTGCACTGAGGCTCACACCCCACTTGACGTTACAAACAGGAAGTACCTTGCTGATCTTGATGGCACATGGCGCTCCGGGGAAACCAGGCAGACATGTTTTAAATGCAGACACCTCAGAGAACGCTCCACGGCCACAGATATTGATCCCAGCAACACGAAACTTATAGGCTGTCCCCGGCTGCAGCTCCACCTTCCTCATCTGACTGTAGTCAGGTACCACACCTGAGTCGTCCTGCAGGTACACAGGTCATCAATATCCTCATCAATAACCTGATCAATAACCATCAATAATGTGATTACTATAGGATTCGTTGAACAAAGTAAAAGCCTGTAGCAACAGCGATGGAGAATTTACAAAGGAGCTTTTATTTTGAAGAGGTAACAATAGTCAGTTTTATGATTTTATGAAAGTGTGAAGATCTTACTTCGGCCATGTTGTCGTCATATGGGATGTAGAAGTGAGAGACCACCATGTTTGTAACCTTAACGACGCCAACATCGTACCATCGACTGTTCCTCACCGAAGACTTCACCTCAACACCCTGCGGCTCACGCACACACACACACACACACACACACACACACACACACACACACACACACACACACACACACACACACACACACACACACACACACACACACACACACACACACACACTTGTTAGCATGTTGTCAGTTTTCGTTGGTTAATAGCGTGTTGCCTGGCTAAAGTGTAAAGTTAGCATGTAGCATGTGTTAAGTGTGATGTGAGCGTGTAGTTGTTAGCGTGTTGCTGCCTCCCCCTGCAGCACGATGTCTTACCTCTTTGGTCGCTGTGATGCCATTGGTCGCCTCAGTCACTGTGGCAACAGGTTGAATCTTTGCCAGAACTGATGTCAGAGGAGGGGTGGGGCTGAACGTGCTGGCTAATCTGGCGACAGCGCTGGTTACTGCCGATGAGGTCAGCTCTGCTGCCGGGTCATTGAGGCTGTCTGCTGGAGCAAGGCCCTCTGGGAAACAAAGCACAGAAATCTCTTTTGAACCCGGCGTTATGACGTAATCACACGGTGTTGTGTGATTCCATCATGACCTCGTACCTGTGGGCAGGCTGCTGTGCTGTGGCTCTGGGTGGGCGTGGATGTCCTGTAGTTGCTGCTGTTGTTGAACCAGAGCTGCCAGTTCCTGCTGAGTCAAAATGATGGGGACAGATTGATCCACGGAGTTCGCAGCTCCACCTGCAGAGACATGAGGACACACAGTCCCTCTGTCAGACCGTCTTTCCTGGAACATTTCAGTGTCCCAGTGTCTGTCTTCAAGACCAGTCTGTCTGTCCCCCAGTGTCCCAGACCTAAACCCTACAGTGTGTGTGTGTGTGTGTGTGTTACCTATGTGTCCGGCTGCCTGCAGTACTGCCTGTATTGTTGCCTGCTGAGCAGTCAGCTGATCTGGGGTCAGTCCTGTTGTCAACATCAAGGTAGTGGTCCCAGGGACCACCTCACCTACGTCCCCTTCTGATGACATCAGCTCCTGAGGAAGATCTGTGGTCGCCACCTAAGGGGGGGTAGGGTGTTACAGTGGTACCTGCTGATTAATAATAATTAATACTGTGTAACCTTTTCGTGTGAGTTACCTGTGCAGCTTTCTTGCTGCCCTCCATGTGAACCTGTAAAGTTACAGCCGCTGGTTGGCTATCTGTCGGCTCAGGTTCCTCCCCTGTAACCATGGCGACAGCCTCTGAGGACTCAACCCTGTCTTCTTTGACCAAAGAGGAGATCATCTGCAGACAGACAAACATGTCATCAGCACCATCCCCCTGTGTGTGTGTGTGTGTGTGTGTGTGTGTGTGTGTTTAAGTGTGTGTCACTTACAGGTATGGATGGTCCGGGTGTGGGCGTTGCCTGTGTAACCATGGTAACAGCTCTGTTCCGATTGGCTGTGGAGGAGGTGGGGTCAGAAGAGGTGGTGGGGTCTGTGGAGTCTACTTGAAGAACGTCTCCGCCCTGTTGAGCTGGATACACAGGACAAGAAGTAAGTTCCTGAAGAGCAGCTGCTCCAAAACCTTAAACATCTGTTCCAAAATGTTCCAGGACCTGGTCCAGGTGTAGTCCAGGTGTGTCAGGTTACCTGTTGCTGTGGTCGCTGTGTTGGTGGTTCCGGTCTCGTGAGTCTCACATGGAGGATTTGAACAAACCTAGAACCAGAAACATGTTGGATCAGGTTTACCTTTAACGCTCACCTGATGTCTCACCCGTCATCTCACTGGCACCAGGTATTCTAAAGTTGCTGCTAACTGATGTTCTCTGATGCGACTGGTTGAGCTGCGTCACATGGTGTGACTTCCCTTTGTGACATCATCAGGTTCAAGCAGCACAGGTGCGACTCCATGGCCGTAATAAATTAGCTCACCTGTAGTGCTTGGCTCATGCTGGAGGAGGCGACAGTGGAGGTGTTGGTCGTCCCCGTCTCGTGAGTCTCACACGGCGGGTTGGAGCACACTCGGTTGTTACCTCCCATGGTTGCTGTGGCGACAGTGGAGGTGTTGGTCGTCCCCGTCTCGTGAGTCTCACACGGCGGGTTGGAGCACACTCGGTTGTTACCTCCCATGGTTGCTGTGGCGACAGTGGAGGTGTTGGTCGTCCCCGTCTCGTGAGTCTCACACGGCGGGTTGGAGCAGATAGACATCACTGCTACATGGTCACAGTGACATCATCAACACACGACTCTTCAGTGAAGAACTACAGTAGTATCCTGTACAATAACAGTTCCTTACCTGTCTCAGTGTCTGTAGTCTCTTCTACCATCGCAGTACTTGTACCACTTCCGGGCTCTTCTGATGTAGGAGACGCCATGATGGAGACGGGCAGATCCTGGACCAGTGACTGAGCTTCAGCTCCGCTCGGAGTTGTGATCAGAGTCACCTGCAGAAGACAACACAGGATTACTTCAGAAATGAAATAGTATTCCTGTAGTACTGTAATAACAATGCATTAGTAATACTAGTATACATCGGTCTGTTAGGACAGATTTTACCTGTGTGGGTATCGCTGCAGCAGCGGTTGCCGTGGTAACCTGGCTGGCAAGCGTAGCAATGGTGGTCAGGGTGGTGATGGGCGTAGCCAGGGAGGCGTTGGCAGAACCAATGGCTCCACCTGCCAGCGTGGTGGAGACACTTCCTGTTACTGTCCCCAGACTGGACACACCTGCTGAGACACATGCACACACACTGTGGTGACACAGTGTATCACCGGAAATAAGAAGCAGCCATCAGCTGACCATTGTTTACCTGTTGTTGTCTTGACAACCAGAGTGGCGACACTAGGTTTGGATCCAGGTGAGACCAGTCTGACTCCGCTCATAGGAACAGTCCTGAGGATGGTACCAGGTACACCTGGAGCTCCCTTTAACACCACCTACAGACACACAGACACACACACACGGTTTTACCTGCATTCAGAATTGCGAGGTGGCCGTCCAAGTTCGTACAATAAAATACAATTTTGTGATAATAGCTTTCGTCATTTCATCACATGTGTGCTACGAGTGTGTGTGTGTGTGTGTGTGTGTGTGTGTGTGTGTTACCTGTGTGACCCCCTGTTGACCTCCTGCAGTGATCTTGGGGACTGTGGTGATGATTTTACCCATAGTTCCTGGCGTTACCCCCTTAGTGGTGAGGATGGTGATTGGACTGTTTCCACCTATATGGGGAGGAGCTTCACTCAGTCAACTGTCAGGTTAAAAATAAATCACGTGATCAGGTGTGTTTCCTGTACCTGCACCGCCGTGCAGCGCAGACACCGGGATGGTCTTGATGAAGGTGGTTCCAGGTTTGGCGGTTGTCGGGGAGACACCAAGGACGTTGGGTTTGGTTGCCATGGATCCTGCCTGCACTGTGCTGAGGATGGTCTTCTGTTTACCGTCTGCAGACGTCACCAACTTCAAGATGGTTCCTGCTGGGAGAGCGCCCTTCTTTAAACGCACAGAGACACAAGGGTTAGCACGTGTCAGGTGATATGAAGTGCTCTTCAGTACAGCCAGTGTATATTAAGACAATCAACAAGGTCAGAGGTCGGTACCTGGATCATCTGAGCGATGGAGCTGCTGCCAGCCTGACCAGTAACAGTTCCTGGTTTGGTCTGAACCACTGACAACACCTTTCCCAGGTTATTGATCTGGAACACAGGTAGTTACCATCATCAGGTCTGTCAACATACAGATAGAGTGTCACGCCCAGCAAGTGTTGTCACTCACCAGAGCCCCGCCTCCTCCCACACCGAGTGGACTGTTAACCAGAGTGAAGGTCTTCGTGACTCCACCCACCACTGTGGTGACCACCTGAGCTTGTTGGGAGACAGTCACTGTCCCCGACTTATGGACTGTGATGACCGGTCGGCTCGGGGTGCCAGGAGTTGAGACAACCGAGGCCCCGCCCACCTGAGCGGCAGCGGTCTTTAACATCCGAGTGGCCGGGCTGGTCACCTGAGAAGGGAAGAACCGGTGAGCTGTACGTAAAGTTACTGTGATGTCATCAGTGTCAGACCAGATTTACCACATGACAACATCACAGAACTGCATCATCACTGAACTATGCTCTTCACGTGTGCATGACAGCGAGCGCCTGTCTGAACCGTCTCTCGGCATGTACCTTAGAAACTGTTCATGCAAACATGACTTCACACCATGAACACCACGCTGTTAGCTGTGGACATTACCATGGTAACAGGAGAGGCCATTTTGATTGGCAGGCTGCTGGATCCTGGACTCCCGGTCACCGTCTTCACGATCGCGGCTCCTGCAGCGACATTCAGCACCGCTGCTGACGATGGGGGGATCTTCTGAGTCGATGCCGCCGCCGCTGCCAATGCCGCCATTCCACTCATCTGAGGGCTGCTGCCTATTGGCTGAGAGCAGATGGGCAGGAGGATGGAGGTTGAGAGTTAAAGTTCAAAAACACGGTTTCCATTAGTGGAAATGTTCCAGAGCTTTCAGTCACAGCTCATGGTCTTCCCCAGTGACTGGAAATTGCTCTGTTATCAAGAAAGCAGTTTTGTTATCATGTTGCTGAAATCTACAGCTGAACCATCTCCATGAGCATTAAACTGCGTCCAATGAAGAAACCAAGAGACTGCGCCTGGAAAATTCCCAGTAAGTTTATCCTGATAAGATTTGATTGGCGGGGGACCTTGGGTTGAATGATGAGAAACAGATTTGCGTACCGTCGCCTGTCCAGATTGAGCAGGTACCACCATACGAACGCCTGCAGGAAGCGTTGTCACGGCAACTGGGGATTTAGGTGTGGCCTGTCTCACTGTGACAATGGAGGCTCCACCCACTGAACCTGGAGCTGCTGCCACCTTCAGGACAGCTGCAGAACACAAGTTAGAAATATTCACATGTACCAGATCCATCGCCTACAGACTCACCGGTGCAGGTGTTGTCAACTCACCTGGTGCTTTCGCAGCAGCAGCCAATGGGCTTCCAGGAATGGAGAGGATTTGGGAGGGGACCAGCGTGACGGACTGGTTGGCCGATGCCACTGCAACGGGGGCGGGGCTCTTGGGGGAGCTGACTGCAGGTGTGGCTGTGGGCACGGGGTTGGGGGCGGGGCTGGATGCAGGTGTGGCAGGAATGTCGTACTTCTGCAGCTGCAACAGGTACATGTCCGCCGTCTGAGACGGGCCCCAACTCACCTCCAGAGACGACGTGTTGGCCCGGACCAGCTGCACCCGAGAGGGAGGACAGGGACGCTCTGAGGGCAGACAGGTAAGAGAGAGAAAAACAAGTCAGCGCCACAGAAGGGTGAGAGACAGTAGGGTGAGGCAGACACACAGGTGAAACAGACATATTTTCATGTCAGGAGTGAACAGTCACAGCTCAGAGCTGATCAGGTCCCTCAAGACGGATGTTAATATCATGCGTGCGTGTGTGTGTGTGTGTGTGTGTGTGTGTGTGTGTGTGTGTGTGTGTGTGTGTGTGTGTGTGTGTGTGTGTGTGTGTGTGTGTGTGTGTGTGTGTGTGTGTGTGTGTGTGTGTCTCACCTGTCTCCAGGTACCACAGGTCCTTGCAGCACACCTGATTGTTCCAGGCCTTCCTGTATCCGTCTCTGCCGCTCCAGACGTAGAGTCTGGAGTTGATGGAGACACTACAATGACCTGCTCGAGCTCTGGGGACAGACTCCTCCAGAACATCCATCAGGACTGTGTCCCAACACATGTTGTCTGAGCAGGTAGACAGGTAGACAGACAGGTGGTCAGGGCGACTGATAGCAGACGACTACAACATCATCTCTGTCAATGAGACTTATAAATTATGCTGGATGCTGGTTATACACACACCTAAATACTATAAGCTTGTGCGTAGGATGTAGTTGTTGCAGCGGAGGTAAAACACCCCGCCCCCAGAAAAAACACAAAATATATATATATATATATATATATATATATATATAAATAAAACACCATTAAGAACAAACTGTCATTTTCATTAAGACATTTGGAACAATGTCTATACAATTACAGAAATACAAAATTATAGAAATATAAAATAATTTACAATCAAAACTATGCACAGTCATAACAACCATAAATACCAAAGATTAGAGTGGGGGGGAAGGAAATATAGTATATAGATACAAATAAAATAGAGAATCCAATTATTACCTATACATTACTCGCAAAAAACCCAGCACTAAATTGTGAATTGTGGTTTATTTGGTAGCATTTGGCAGTGTGATTGATTTTACTAATTGCATTAATACTGTAAAATGTTGCTCCCCCTTTATCAGCCCCCCCCCCACCGCTCCTGAGTGTGTGAGACCTCAGCGTCTCTGCTCACTGCTCACACTCTGCAGACCTCCTAGTGTAAAGTCTGTAGAAATCCAGGAGAAGTTGGTATGAGAACTCAGCAGAGGGCTGCAGGGGAAACACCAGTGTGTGTCTGTTTACCCAGGTTGAGGCAGGCCAGTGTGTTGGTGCACTTCCACTCCTTCTCATGAGTCGCCTCTTGGACATCATCCATCACCAGAGGAACCCAACCTCCAAATACATACATCCTGACAGAGACAGGTGAGTCAAGTATGAATATTGTCAGTTTAAGAGCTGCATTAACAACACGTTTGTGTAGTAATGTGTGTATTTGTAGTACAGTATGTATTAGTATTTTGTAGTATCAGTGCGTGTCTCGTACTTGTTGTTGATGGCAGTGGCCGAGTGGAGGCTGCGAGGGACGGGGGCGGTCCCACTGAGGGCTGGTTTGGTCCAGGTCAGAGACTCTGTGACATCATGAAAAAAGGTTTATTTAGACTTGGACAAATTACAGCCACAACCACAGGTAGCTGCTGCCATCCCACCTGAGCTGAGCCACACCCACATCCCACCTGAGCCACACCCACATCCCACCTGAGCTGCCACACCCACATCCCACCTGAGCCACACCCACATCCCACCTGAGCTCCACCTGAGCCACACCCCATCCTGAGCCACCACCACCTGAGCCACCACACATCCCACCTGAGCTCACCACACCCACACCCACCACCCACATCCCACCTGAGCTCCACCCCCACCACATCCCACCTGAGCTCCACCACACCCACATCCCACCTGAGCTCCACCACACCCACATCCCACCTGAGCTCCACCACCACATCCCCACCACACCACCCACCTCCACACCCACATCCACCTGAGCTCCACCACACCCACATCCCACCTGAGCTCCACCACACCCACATCCCACCTGAGCTCCACCACCCACATCCCACCTGAGCTCCACCACACCCACATCCCACCTGAGCTGAGCCACACCCACATCCCACCCTAGCTACCACCACATCCACCTTCACCACCCACCTGACCTTCACCACACCCACATCCCACCTGAGCTCCACCACACCCACATCCCACCTGGCTTCCACCACACCCACATCCCACCTGAGCTTCACCACACCCACATCCCACCTAAGCTGAGCCACACCCACATCCCACCTGAGCTCCACCACACCCACATCCCACCTGAGCTCCACCACACCCACATCCCACCTGAGCTACACCACACCCACCTAAGCTGAGCCACACCCACATCCCACCTGAGCTGAGCCACACCCACATCCCACCTGAGCTCCACCACACCCACATCCCACCTGAGCTGAACCACACCCACATCCCACCTGAGCTTCACCACACCCACATCCCACCTGAGCTTCACCACACCCACATCCCACCCGAGCTGCACCACACCCACATCCCACCTGAGCTGCACCACACCCACATCCCACCTGAGCTGAGCCACACCCACATCCCACCTGAGCTGAGCCACACCCACATCCCACCTGAGCTGAGCCACACCCACATCCCACCTGAGCTGAGCCTCACCTATGTCAAGGACCCACAGGTCACCCAGTCTGCAGCCACTCATCCCTCCATAGATGATCAGTCGGTTTTCTCCGCGGCCGCTCGTCACCACAGCCGTGTGACTCTCTCTGGGAGGCGGTGGCGGACCTGAAGTCAGTGGGACCTCCCAGCCGACCACGCTGGATCCTGGGCGCAGCTCCAGACAGTACAGGTCGTTCAGATACCTGGGAGGGGTCAAAGGTTAGTCGGGCGTCAGACAGACGCACAGATATACCTGTGTGACGTTTCTCACCTGGGGATGTTGTTCTTGGGATCCTCGCTGTCATTAGCCAGGCCTCCAAAAAGGTAACAGCGGCTACCAATTAAAGAGAAGCTGTGTCCGAGGCGAGGGCAGGGGGGCGGGCCGTTCTTTGGAGCTTTGGCCTTTAGACGTTTCCACTCCCAGCGACTCGCCTGAAGATAAACGACATACTATTGTCATGTGATGGCCGCAGTGAGTGTTGACTCTGTGTTCATGACAGGTGTCCGGGGCCACGCCCCTGCAGTAACATCACTCACCTGCAGCTCGTACAGGTCACTGCTGTATTTGCCGTATTCCACCATCCCGCCAAACACCAACAGCCTGGTCCCGTCACATACAAAACCATAGGCGGCACAGCCGGGGGGGACATCACCACAGACCGCAGGGATGAACCACTGGTTGGTGGCTAAGGGGCGATCGAATTATGTTTCATTAAACTTTATTAAACATTACAGAACAAACACAGATTTGTGCTGCTTCATTTAGCAGCTGATCAGTCTGCGATCAGAACTTCAAACCCTGAAATAAGGAAACTTAAAGACGTGACGTCTGTTGTTTACTGTTTACAATGGGTTTCCCGCCATTCCTCTTGCAGCAGCAGGGGGCGTGTCTCTGAGACGTCACCAATGTTTTCAGTGAAAACGCGCCATTTCTCTCCGTGTTGATGCCTGTGTCTGTTAGCCTCCTGCTAACCCCGTTAGCATGTGGAGCAGCGGCGGAAGCTAACCTAGCATAGCGGGCTAAGCAACTCTTTTAGTAGCAGCCGCAGAATAAACACGTTAGCATTTCAGCAAAGTTAGCCTGCGTATATAGCGGGGCTAGCATTAGCATGTGTCCGTGTAGCTGTTGTATTACCGCACAGATCTTTAACTCGTACCTGTGTTGTAGACGTGCAGCTCGTCCACGATCCCCTCGTTCCCTCCGCCGAACACCACCATCAGCTCCTTGATGGCCACAGCTCGGTGTCCGTGCCGGGGCCGCGGCACCGGGCCGGTCCAGCCCGCGACGCGCTTCCAGCGGGGCTGTAGCACTGCGGGGTCGGATGCCATGATGCTATCAGGGCTCGGTACTCACGGTTCTCGGTGACAGAAACAATTCGTCAAGTTTATTCACAAGTCTTTTAATAGTCTCCGCTAACAGCGCGGGGTTAGCATTACCCCGCTAACTAGCCCAGTGGCTAACTGCGGGCAGTGATGAGCGTCTGTCCCGGTGAAGGTAACGTTAATCAGACACTGAAGAGCCAGTGTCCGGTGCAGACCCAGGTTGAAGAACGGAACCTCCGTTGCTAATCCAATCGGTGGCTTCGAGACGGACCGCGGTGCTACTAGCTAGCTAGCCCGCAGACTGCAGCAGACAGGCCGCCATTTTACCCGGTGAACGCTGTGCAGAATCGTCAGAAAGCCGCCGGTAGCTGCTGTGGCGAGTAAGAACCTGCACGAACACAGACCCAGTGTCGGGAGAGAACCGGGGCCGCTGCTCCGTGCGCCGGGGAGACGGAGCTCTGCTGCTAAATGAGCCGAGGACAGGAGCCGTGTGCCGGGACGGGAGCCGCCATCATGCTGCTAACGGCTACCAAATAAAACACAGAGCGGCTAGCGGCTAACAGCTAAACTAGCAGTCAACACAGTGACTGAACCGGATCAGCGTCCCGCTAACTGAGCCCGGCGATGGTTTAAAATCATTCATATTCATATTAATATTAAATAACTTCTTCACAAACTGAGTTATCACCACTACACAGATCATCAGAGCATACATTTATATAAAAATAGTAAAACTTATCAATACTGCTGAGGTCCCACTAAAACCATTCAACCACTGATACTTTAACAATATTCAACTATACTCAAGAATGAACTTCATATACAAACTGTTAACTTTATTAATAGACTGATCGAGAAGTTGAACGTTAGTTGACTAGTTCCATCAGCAGTTAACTTAGGCTAAGCACAGTGTTAGCAAGTTAATGCCAGTTCATGTTAGCCTGTATGAGAATAGTAATAAAAGATAGCATGGGCCTGTGACAACAACCAGCTGGTTCGCCTACATTAGCATAAGTACAGTATATTGGCGAAAGCTAATACTTTGTAAGCATTCCATTACCATTACCAATAATCAAGTTTATCACAGTAAATGCTAATATTTCTTAGCAATGACGAAGCTAAAGCTAATAACAGTAATTGGTGACAGGACCTCCTCAGAACAGTTGATACTGACCTGATGAGATGATTAATGATGTAAACATGACAAACACATGTATGTGGAAGGTACCATGACCACTTTATTTGTGTCACATGTAAAATATTTATAAAAATATAATCAGTCATTTGATCATTTTCATATATAATTAAATATGTATCATCAGAATAAATAGATGATTGATTAACATCTGCAGGTCTGATCAGCGTGGACAGTCCTGGGGCCCATCACCCCCCTGCTGTGTACTTCTGTGTAACTGCAGCTTCTTTGTGTCTTTGTTGTGGTTTAATTAACTCTAATGACACTCACTTCAAACTGAGGTTCTGGCCCCGGGGGCCCCTCAGGAACCCCCTCACTGATCCCTCCAACATGTGGAAGATGTGTGGACACAGCACAACTGTGCTGAGAGGCACATGTGGAACATCAACAGTTAATGGAAATCTGTGACCGGGTAGGTCGTCATCTGAGTTCACAGACTCTTTGGTCCTGAGGAAAGAGACGCTGTCATCCATCAGTCTTGTTTGGCAGGAAGGTAATCGAGCTCATCGCTCTCCTCGGGTCCCCTGGAGCCTGCAGCCCCGCCCTCTCCGTCTGAACAGAACACAAGCATGAGACACGGGATAAAAACAAAGTAACGTGACAATAGAAGAAGATGAAGGATGTACGTACAGAGGTCATCAGACGACAGAAGCTTGGACCCCTGAGTCCTCTGCTCGTTCCGACCTGAACACAAACACGTACATTTATTTGAGAGATGAAGAGTAGAGCTCATAGATAGACAATCAATATTTACTGAACCAATAAGTTTATGTATGAATATACATATATTTAAATGTACCTGAGGGCCCCAGGGACGACGACTGCGACTGCAGGGACCCTGCAGGAGAGAGGCATTCTGGGACACTGTAAAGCGTTGATAGGTTCTGCCCTCTAGTGTCCCCTGGTTTGTCAGTGGAGCAGATCGACTGAGGAGAGAAGTTGTCCTGGTCCTCAGTGGGGACAGACGTGAACTCTGAGGGGCCACAGAGATGCTGGTCTCTGGTGGACAGAGAGGTGGAGCTGGTCCTGTCTGATCTGAACTGAGAGAAACCTTGACTCTCGTCAGTCTCACAGGGGCCCACGAACGAGGAGGAGGACGACTGGGGTGTCCGGTTAGTGTCTTTCAGTGGTCCCAGTTTGGAGATCTGGTTGGTCAGAGCTCCTATTCTAGAGTCGATGGATAAGGGGGGACGGGGGAGGGACTGGGAGAAGTTATGGAGGTGAGGGGGAAGAGGGTGATGGAGGGAAGAGGAGGAAGAGCTGGTCCCCGTCACCAGGTTGTGGACATCCTTCAGTTTTTGAAAGACCTTAGAGTAAAATAAAAAAATTGGGAAGAGGATCAGGTTTAGAGCCCTGAGGAAGTTCACAGCACTTTACCTGATCCTGATCAATCAATCTATTAATTCAGAGGAAAATGTAAGTTTTAATTAAAAATTTAAGATGATTTTTTTTCAAACATGAAAATGAATCTCCCCGATGGTGGTTATATTTTTATCAGCATTTGTTTGTTAACAGGACTAACTACTGAACCACTAATGTCCTATTTCTCTCTGTCAAAGCAGTTTTTCCCATTTATTTTGTAGACTGTGGCGCCCGCAATATTGTATTGTCCCACCAGTTTCATAATGAACAAAAAAAGGAATTTTACACCTCATCACATATCAGATCTCTTACTTGCTGCACTTCATTGCTGTGTGCATAGTTTCAGCTGCAGTTGTCAATGCAGTTCTCTCTCTCTGTATGTCTGTGTACCAGTCACTAAGAATCTCTTGTGCATGAGAGCTGCTTCATTTGTAAGCACATGCCCCCCCGCTACATAGATTGAATGAATTCTGTGGGAAACGCTGCCAGAAAGTAAAAAAATCCTGGATCCTGGATCCGTGCAGTACGTATCTAACGTTTACCAGAATATCAATATTTTAGCTGCGTTTGATGTGTTTTTTCAGTCACGTTGACACGAACAACCTGATATTTAACTCTGAATCATGTGACATGATTCCTCGGGGACGATAGCGTCTCTGACCTCGCTCATTCCCGGCCTCTTCTTCCTCCTCTTGTCCAAACATATACAGGCCAGAGCCAACACAGTCATCCACTCAGCAGGCTCTGCAGCGCCCCCTGTAGACACAGAGACACAGCAGCTGGTGAAGAAAACAGTAGAGTTCATGTCCAGACACTTTAACTGAAACTGAAACACTGATGGTCTTCACACTGGATGAGTGACTGTATTCCACCGGTGGAATCTGTATTCTCCCGTCTGTCACTTTTCTGTTGTAGTGTGAGCTGTGTCCTACAGGGGGCAGGATCAGTCCTTATGATGATGAACATGTGAAAGGATCAGGTTTAGGTTCAGACCTGATAAACATGTTTGCAAGTTTGTGTTTTTTTCAGGATTTCTGTCTGAAAATGTAATTACTAACATTGTGATTTAACACAGAGTCAGTTGCTCTGGACATTTTCTGGAATTTTTTATGAACCCCCCGAGTAAAACGTCTGGAAAATGTCAGAGTGAGTCCATGTGAGGAAACAGCAGGACAATGTCCAGAGGATTCACAGTGAGCGAGTGGACGTGTTGACGAGGTTTCTAACACGTGACGGACGTGAAACTGGAAGAACACAAACATCTCAGGATGAAGAAGAGGAGCCGTACACGTAGAAGACGAAGACGTCAACTTGGAAACACAAGGAGATTCCAGATCTTTTGGTGATGAGGGCCGACGCCGGTGTGGATGAGCTGTAAACAACAACACTGATCTTTCCACATTTTCCTGTTGTTAAAGAGTCTTGATGAGAAAGACAAACTGTCTGAAAACAGCTGGTGATAAACTTTGTGTTCAGTATCAACCACTGACCTGTTATTAGCCGCTGGTCTAGCTGATTCTTCCACACTGCTGCACACGAGCCAGTCGGACTGTCCTCAACCTCCTCCACCAGGTCTTTCTACACAACCACAACAGGTTGAATGTTTGCACAGGGACATTTAAAGAACACTTTAATACTGTTCTGGTTGATGTGTGGACCAGTACGAACAGGTGACCCACAGACTGTGCTCTCACCAGGTATCTCTCTCCTGACTTCCCGTCTCTCTCCAGAGCACGACGTCCAGTCAACACCTCCAACAACACCTGGAACACACACACTTTGAGTAAATTTCATCTGTTCTGTGAAAACACAAAAATATATATTTGTATATACTCTTCTCAGCCACAAGGAGCTGCAGTAAACTACTCCAGAACAGAGCATGAGACATAATGAGGCATGTTTTCCTCCAGGCGATTCTGCTTTGTAACGTAACTTTACGATCTTTGATTTGGTCAGACAGGGTTTTGATTGGGCGTAAGTTGAAGTCATATAAGGAGCAAGTGGACGCGGACAGACGCACAGACGAGGTGGACAGATGGAATACTTTCTCTGAATTAAATGATCGTGGTTTCGATTACAGATCCGTCCATCAGCTGACCAGAGATCACAGCCTTTGGTAAACCATTCCCATCAGCCCCTGGGGTGTCTCACCACTCCAAAGCTGTAGACATCCACAGCGGTCCCCAGCTCTCCATTCCTCCAATACTCTTCAGGCAGATACGCCAGAGTTCCCCTGACCGTCTCCGTTTTGCCCACTGACGCCGTCCGAGTGGCAGAGTGTCCTGTTGACCTGCGAGACCCAAACCGTGCCAGACCGAAGTCTGCAAGCTTCGCCACAAGGTGGCGGTCTAACAGGATGTTCGAGCTGAGGACACAGAGACACATGTGTTACAGGTGGAAACACTGTGGGATGTCTGGTGATGTGCTGATGATGTCATACTGACCTCTTGACGTCTCCGTGGATGAGCGGTGCGTGTCTGTCGGGGGGCGAGTGGAGAAACGCCAACGCTGACGACACGTCTTCAACAATACTGAGTCTCTGACACCAGGTGAGGACAACACACTGCTACACACACACAAACAAAGGCAACATATATGTCTTTTATAACATCTGATGACACATAGACTGTGTGTGTGGTTGTGTGTCTGTCGGTCTCTCTCTCTATGTGTGTGTGAGTTTGTATATGTGAGTGTGTCTACGTGTGTTTGTATGTATCTGTTTGTGCGTGTGTGTGTGTGTTACGTTGTGTAGCTGCTCCTCCAGTGATCTGTTGTCCATGTAGCTGTAGATGAGACACAATGATCCTCCTCCTTCACAGACACCGAGCAGATCCACGATGTTCGGATGTCTGAACCTAAACACAACACCAGCAACACAGGCTTTTATTTAGAAATTTCTTTCCAACTGTTCCAATCAAAAGGCTTTTATCTTATAATGTGAGACACTTACTTTGAAAGTTTCTCCACTTCAGTCTGGAAAGTTTGTTTCAGGAAAGCCAAGTCCAACACACAGTCCTACAGCAACACAACAATGGCATCAACATCCCAAACACTCTCTGACTGGACCTGTGACATTGCGTGGTGTGTGTTCTGTAATTGGCTGACCTGTTTGAGTTTCTTGATGGCGCAATCTGTGTTTCCCAGGGTCGCTCTGTAAACAACTCCAAACCCCCCCTCCCCAACCTGTAGGGAGGGTGAGAACCCCTTTGTCCCAGCATGCACCTCTTCATACGACCAGCACATCACCCCGCCTCCACCTCCACACGCTACCACCGGGGGCGCCTGAGGGGTCACATGATTATTATTGTTACCATTGTCATTAACACTGACACGGTGCTGTGTGTGAATATGTGTTTGTGTGTGTGTGCGACCTCTGGGTGTGATGAGCGGCAGTCAGACCGCAGATCGGAGGGGGGCGGGGCAGGTCGTGGGAGTGGTCTTCCTCCTCCTCTATCTTCTGAGGAAAGAAAGAAAAGCGGAGACGTCACCATCACCGCAGCCACCAGGGGGCCGAGGTCTCACCTGTTATTGTCACTGTTACATCAATTAAGTACAGTGGAAACCGGATATAGTGATGAACCGTTTATATGGATCAAAAAGCTTCGGAGACAATCTTTCCTGTACAAATGCTTTTGAAATAATTTGAATATAGTGATCAAGTAGCCGGCTCACTGCTCCTCTCTGTCTCCATCACTCCCGCTGCACACTGCATCAAGTCAAACCGAGCGCCCCGCCCTCTCCTCCAGCTCTACGGTGACTAAGTTTAAGACTAAGTCTGAGTTTACACGCGTGTCTGATCACACTGTTTTGCTGTTTTCAGACATGACCTGCGTTTTCTGCACAGACACGTTCACAACAGCAAAAAAATCCTCTGCATTATTCAGGCGAGAGGTGAAGCTGGGTGCAGCAGGCAGAGACAGGAAGTAATGTAATAATTCCGCTGAGGGGATTATATTTACAACACATCGACACCAGCGTCAGCTCTTATCACCACAAACTCTCTTGACATCTTCGTCTGTGTTTTCTCCCTGTGTGTCACCACTTTTTCACCGGGAGATATTTATTTAATTCTTTTCATTTTAGCCTCTGTTGCATGTTAGAAGCGTCATCAACCCCCCACTCACTGGCAGTGAATCCAGGGGGGACTTTATACTAGGGGGCCAGGCAGAGAAAGTCCTCATTAACTGGAGGATCTCACTCTGACATTTGTGTTCACACATACACTATCTCCAGAGAAAATGCAGAGAATCTCCTGACTTCAGTGCATTTCTGAAAGCGTCTTTTATGTGTGTGAGTACGGTGACCTCACCCTAAGTGAGCACTGGAGTCAGAGCACAATGTGAAATCGTCCTTATCGTAAAAACTGCTGCTACCTTTCCCTCCAGTTCCGGGGCAATCATACAGAAGTTACGCAATTTGGTTATAGTGATCCACAGCTTCAATTTGTCCCTGGAAAAAGGGGATCACTGTCAGTGGTTTACACTGTAAGTCAATCTGATAAGGAGGCCTCATGGTGGTTAGAGGTGAGGTTCACACCAGGCGACGTCACCGCCTCACCCACTGCCTCATGGGAACATCTGAGAGCCCAACAACAAACAAACACAAACAAACAAACACAAACAAACAAACAAACCTGTCAGTCTGCGGGTGAGAAGGGCGGGGCCTCAGATGGTTCGGGAGGGGCGTCGAACTGAGAGGAAGAGACTTGAGGAGGGGGAGGAGGGGGTGGAGGGGTGGGGTGTAGGACAGAGGCTTCAGAGTGGATGTCCCTGCAGAGAGAGAGGGGGGGGGGGGAGAGAGAGAGCACTAATGAGTGCTCAGAGGTCAGAGGTTATCAGGGGTAATCAGGGGTAATCAGGGGGGAACTCACAGTTAAGGATGACATCTTGTTGTCGGAACAGCTGCAGACGCTCTAATAGGTCAATCAGCTCCCAGACTCGACCGTTCCTGTTGCCCCATTGGTTCATCACCCAGTCGGTCCGCCTCTCCTTCCTCTCAGCCAATCGCACTTCAGTCTGATCGCACAGGACCTCCGAGGCTACGAGAGAAAGAGAGACAGGTAAACGGACAGACAGACAGACAGGTGAACAGACAGACAGGTAAACAGACAGACAGGTGAACTGACAGACAGGTTAACGGACAGACAGACAGACAGACAGATAGATAGATAAACAGACAGGTGAACTGACGGACTGACAGACAGACAGGTAAACAGACAGACAGGTAAACAGACAAACGGTGAACTGACTGACAGGTAAACAGACAGGTGAACAGACAGACTGACAGACAGACAGGTAAACAGACAGGTGAACAGACAGACAGGTGAACTGACTGACAGGTAAACAGACAGACAGGTAAACAGACAGACAAGTGAACTGACTGACAGGTAAACAGATAGACAGGTAAACAGACAGACAGGTGACCAGACAGACAGGTTAACGGACAGACAGACAGGTGACCTGACAGATAGTAGATAAACAGACAGGTGACCAGACAGACAGGTTAACGGACAGACAGACAGGTGACCAGACAGACAGGTGAACAGAAAGGCACACCCACCACCTCCATGTTAGCCGTTAGCAGACAGTCTCGGTACTCACCGAAGCGGGTCCAGTCCAGGTCTGACAGTCCGTCCATGACCTGGCAGAAGTCCCAGAGGACGCTGGACGGTAGTTTATAGATAAACTGTCCCTTCAGGTCTCCCCCCGACATCTTATCACTTTACACAACTCTGAAGCTAACAGGCTAACAGCGGCCCGCTGTGTGTGTGTGGGGAGGTGGGGTCACTCCGGGACACGGATCGGTCCGGAACAAACCCGGTAAGAGCGTAACATCTGTAACATCTGTCCGTTCAGTCACCTACAGTCACCGGGAACCACCGCTACCTCACGGGTTCAGCTCGGTTCAGCTACTTCCGTCCGCCACCAAGCTCACTGCAATAACAGACGCTTCCGGTGACTGCTCCTCCAAACTAAAAGCATGTGAGCAGTGAAAGCCGAGCCGCAGCAGCGTGTGAAGGTTCATTCAGGAAACCGATGACGTGCAAAGCTCCAGCTTCACGACCTGAAACTCGCACAGCGTCGCTTTATTTCCGGTCTCGAACGTTCCAGTCACATCTCGCGGGATTACAGGGCTTCTGAGCGGCGTGACGTCGTGATGTCGGCGCAGGTCTCGCGGTGTTTGGTGAGCGGAGGGGGGCGGGGTGCAGCAGGAGGGAGCAGAGATGTTTGGAGGCTTTTTTTTATATAAAATTATTTATTTAAATAAAAATGGCCGCCGTGCGGAGCGGAGAGGACAGACTGTAAGTGGCTTTTTACATTTTCTCCTCCTTCACGCGCCGCCGCCTCGCGCCGCACAGCCGCTTCTGTCGTGTGTTTTATTCAACTTAAAGTGCGCTGGTTTTCTCCGCGGCCTGTCGCGGCGGAGCGGGGTTAGCGGGAATACGTCACAAACTTACTGCTAAGTCTCTACTTTAGCTGCTGTCACCACAGCGGAGGTTGGCCGTAGTTTAGCCCGCCTCCCGTGCGCCGCCGGGCCGCTCTGACTTCCACACCACTCCCTGGGAAGTCAGGCCGGGGGTCGGCGGTGGCGTGTCCGACACAAACATCACAGTCCCGGTCACCGGCGGTGTGTCCGCCCGCCGTCGTCAGACAGGCGGTGAGCTAACGGCTGCTAGCTGGTTAGCAAACAGTGTTTTCATGTGAAGGAGCAAACAGGCAGGCTGCTCTGTAACCCGGGTTGACCCACGTTAACCTGGGTTGACCCCCCACACACACACACTGACACACACGCCCCCTGTCCGCGGGCTGAGACACTATTAGGCCCCAATGAGATCAGCATCCAGCTGCCTCAGAGCCGCTGAGCCAGGCAGCTCTCTGCGTGTGGCTAAGTTTCCTGCTGTTCACTTCCTCTTCCTGTTCCTTCACTCACTGCTTTCACCCGATGTGTATATATATATATATAGATACATATTTATGTGTGTGTGTAATAATATATATATATATATATAATTTGTGTGTGTGTATATATATATATAATTTGTGTGTGTGTATAAATATAAGTAATTAAGTTAAGTTCATTAACTCCATTACTGATGTGGAGTACACTTATTTGCTTTTATATTTCATTAATTTACCAATTTCTTATTACTTTTTATTTTAATGAATTTCACTGACAAATCACATGTGATCAGAATAAAGTAAACTGACATAGAGTTCAAACAGTCGGTCCATGTATTGATCAGTGTATTGACATGAAACTACTTTACTTTATGATCCCTCATAATTAACTGATTAACCATCAATACACTCATCATCATTATCAATAATTACAGTCCAAGCATTACACCTTCATCCAGCGTTCACGTAAATATCAAACCCATTGTGACCCTCTCAGTGTCCATGTGGTGCGACTCAGTGTTGTAGCAGCTGGTCTGAAGTCAGTGTTATTTAAAGGCTCATTATCTCCATGGTAGCATGCAGGAACATGGACAGGTGATATGTCCTCCTGATTGATCACCTCCACACAGCTGGCCAATCACTGAGCGAGGTGGGCGTGGCTGTGAGATTGTCAGATTTGTTTGGTTATTGTTAAACCCTCCACCCATGTGACAACCATGTGATGTCATAAGGGATGTGATGTGATGTCATGAGTGATGTAATGTTAACAGATAGGATGTCATCATTTCTCACAGGGAGGAGGGTCAAGAGGGGGAGGAGGGACCTGTCTACCCCCAGCCCCCCACCAGAGAGAGAGAAAGGTCCCACACCAAGACCAAGAAGGCCCGCAGGGAGTGTCGCCATGCCGACAGGGGGGCTGAGACCACATCGTTAGGCACGCCTTCAACAGCTGGGCTGCAGCCACAGATGGGTGCGGAGTCACAGACCGAGGTACAGTCATGTGTTTTTCGCTTCGCATGAAAAAATAATGCAGGTTTCAGGTATAGAATTGGAGAAACCACATCCTGTAAGTTTTGATGGGGGGGGTTGATGTGGGCCATGCTGAGGGCAGTGACTGGTTCATTGTGACATCGCAAAATTATGGAAGTCTTGATGGCTCGTTGTGAAGGGAAAGGTTTTAAGGCGTGCTGTTAATTTGTTGAAGACTTCTAATGCTCTCTTTAATTACAAAGTTATTTATTTGTACTTGGTGCAATGTTCTCAACTATATTCTAAATAAAGGTCTGATAAAATGGTTTCATGTTGCTTCCTCCCTTTCAGGTGTTGGAGCCGGTGGCAGGTCCCTCAGAGCCGGGGTCAGCACCAGGGTCCGAATCTGCGGCTGGCAGTGAATCTGCAGGTTCTCCGAGGCAGCGGCGCTCTATCATCCGGGACCGTGGGCCACTGTACGACGACCCATCACTGCCTGATGGCTGGACTCGCAAACTCAAACAGAGGAAGTCTGGACGCTCCGCGGGGAAGTTTGATGTCTACCTGATTAAGTAAAGCACTTGATGCTGTATTGCGCCTCCATGAGGAAATGGTGTAATAGCAGAGTTTTTGTGATGACGTTTGTTTGTTTTTGTCTAATTCTTTAGCTCAGAGGGAAAAGCATTTCGCTCCAAAGTGGAACTTATTGCCTACTTCCAGAAGGTCGGTGATACTACCACTGACCCCAACGATTTTGATTTCACGGTCACCGGTCGTGGAAGCCCCTCCCGCCGCGAGAAACGCCCCCCAAAAAAACCCAAGGTGGTAAAACCGTCGGGACGAGGTCGTGGGCGACCCAAAGGTACTCCCGCACTAACACTAAGAGTCATTAACTTAGCAGTGTACAGAGTATGTTGGTGTTTCTTTTTTTCTTTAGGTTTTGCTGTTCAACCTCTGTTGTCTTTGTTTAGGCAGTGGAAAAATGAGGCAGGCTACAGAGGGTGTGGCCATGAAGCGTGTGGTTGAAAAAACACCGGGCAAACTGCTGGTCAAGATGCCCTTCAGTAAGGCAGAGTCCTCTACTGGCACCACCTCCACTGCCTCAAAGGTACGACTGGTCTGTCATTCAGTCTAAGGATCAGAGCTAAAAGCTGACCAGCCCAGATGGGGCTTTTCCCAAGCACACGTCGCCTCCATCTAGATTTCTAACTGGCTAAATATCCAGACAAATCTCCAACAACAGAAAGATTGTGGAGTGTGTGACCCCCTGTCAGTCTTGTGTTATGAAATGACAACCACTGAAAGGCTCCTGATCACAAAACAGCAAGTCATGTAGTCAGAATTGACACCACTTGGTCAGTTAAGTCAGATGGCAAGGGGGTCTGTCAGACACACCCAGTAAATCCAAACTTGTATTAACAATGACCTGGGAACATCTGGCTGAGGCGCCTTTGTGCATTGTCCTCAATCTTTAGAAGGATTTACCGATGCAATGGGGTGGATTCAGAATTCATAGAAGTCTTATTCAAGGACTTCTGTTGTCAGATATAAAAACCTGGGTGTTCAGACAGTGGGGTCGCGACCACAGAAGGGTTCCAACTCCGGAAGGAGACATTCCCAAGTTTGATATGACCCGATCACCTGGATTGAGGCTGCCATTGGATGACGGAAAGAACATTTTAAGAAACTCCAATTGAGTCAATATTTCTATTTAAAGTCTACTTTGTGTACTTGAAAAAGATATACAACAGGAAAAAGTCATATGTCTTCTTCAAGTACACAAGCAACACAGTCTTGTTACAGGTCCTACGGACTTTTCCAAGGGTTCAAGGTTTTAGTGGTGATTTTCATGGTGAGGATCTTTAACTGCTGCCTAGAACAGACGCACCCGGGTAGATGTGTACATTAACAAAGCCCTGCAACTATGTGCAGAAGTTGTAGTTTGTTTCAGAACAATTGAGTTTGCAGTGTAATAATATTGTTGACGTTTTATATAAAGCAGTAACAAAGTTGAGGCTAATGCTACTTGTTGATGTTGTAATTCCTCTCCAGGTGGTGTCTCCTGCTATAGTGCCCAAGTCCCGTCCTGGAAGAAAAAGGAAATCAGAACAGGAACTTCCACCCCCACCACAGACTGCCCCCAAGAAACGGGGTAGGAAACCTGCCTCAGCTCCAGCAGCAGCAACAGTGGCCATAGCATCCACCTCCTCTGTACCCACAGCAGCTAGCTCAACAGCTGGGAGCTACACTGCAGCTGCCATCTTAGTTGCTGAGGCCAAACGGAGAGCAGCCAAGGAGTCCTCCACCAGACCTGTCGTCCAGGAAACAGCTCTGCCAATCAAAAAACGCAAAACAAGAGAGACACTGGAGGAGAGGGAGACTGTTCAGACTCCAGTGGCTACGACAACGGAAACTGTAAGGAGGGATACTACAGAGGGGGAGGGCGGTACAGGAGAAGGGGCTCAAACCTCAGAGACTCAGCCCACCCCCCCTGAGCAGAGCCAGTCACAACTACCGATGTCAACTGCTTCAGATGAAAGCCAATCACATGGACACAAGACACATAAAGGGCGGAAGCACAAGGAGAAAACAGGAGCAGCAGCAGGAGATGAAGGAAGCAGAAAAGATGAAGTGGGTGAAGATGTAGGTGATAAAGGAGGAGAGGGAGCAGGAAGGAGTAGCAGCAGCAGTAGTAGCATTAGTCCATCAAAAACCCATAAAAAGAAGGACCGACCTCACAAACACCACCATCATCATCACCACCATCATCATCATCGCCACCAACAGTCCTCTGCCTCCACATTAAATCAGCCTCCGCCTCCTGCAGCCCCTGGACATCCAGCACCCTCCAGTCAGTCAAGACCTGAAGTCGAGCCCCAGACTTTGCCTCTTATCACCACCCAACAATTGCAGCACACCCAGCAAGCTCCTTCCAGACCACAGTCCAAATCTTTGCCTCAGGCCTTGCCTGGACCTCAGCATCCTCCTCCTCAAACACACCACCAAGTCCAACCCTCTCACCAACAAGATCCTCAGTCACCCAGTAAGCTCCTAGCCCAGCCTCCATACCCTGCACCCCAGTCATCTCCTACCAGGCATGTCCTGCACCAGTCACGGTCCCAACAACCCCCACTTCAAACCCATAGTCAGCCCCAGGTGTCTCCCAAAAAAGCCCAGTCACAGTCTAGCCACTCCCCAGCCCAGCAACGAACCCAGCTTCAGACTCAGCAACCTCCAACTCAGTCACTCCCTACTCAGTCCTCATCCATTCTGCATGTTCATCCGCCCCAAACAAGGCATCCACTTCCAGAAAGTCAGTCCCCAACAGCACCCCAACCTCAAACCCTACCCAGACAACCGTCTCAACCCCAGAACCAGCTCGGACAGCAATCTCAATCCCAGTCCCGGCACTCATTTGAGTCTCAACTTCAACTCCAGTCAAGGACCCCAACCCAACTTCAGACTCAATCCCAGTCCAGAACCCTAACCCAAATTCAGACTCAATCGCAGTCCAGAACCCTAACCCAACTTCAGACTCAATCCCAGTCCAGAACCCCAACCCAACTTCAGACTCAATCCCAGTCCAGAACCCCAATCCAAACTCAGCCTCGACTGCAGCTCAGAAGCCCAACCCTAATGCAGCCTCAAATCCAGTCCAGAACCCCAACCCAAACTCAGCCTCAACACCAGTCCCGGACCTCAATGCAAACACAGTCTCAACACCAGTCCAGGAGCCCCCAATTTCAATCTCACCTGCAACCCAGGCATCAAGAGCAGCCCCAACTGCAGACAAGGCTCCCTTCGCATGACCAACTCCAGACTCAATACAGACCACAACCCAGACAGTTTCTCTCGCAGTCTAGGCCAGCCCAGTCCCAAGCACAACCACGCGTTCAGCAGATTCAAACACAGCAGAATCCCCAGTCCCACCCTCAGCTCACTAGACCCCATGTGCAGCACCTCTCCTCCCAGCGTCCATCTCCCAGCCTAACCAGGACCAACCTGGTTCCTGCTCAACAGAACCAGAGTGAACAGCCCCAAGACCTGAGCACCACACGGCCTGCTCGAGGAAGTCTGCTGCAGAGCCGAGAGGTCAGCATGGAAGACATAAGGGCAGAGGGAAGAGTGGAGCCGGCCACGACATCAGAAAGCAGAGAGGTTGTAGGAGGGGACAGAGGGTCAAACAGCACCTCCAGACCACCCAGCTCCATGACTGCTGGACCTCCCGGAGTAGCTGGGGCTGTTGTTGTCCCAGGGTCAGATGGTAGAGCCAGGCTCCAGGCAGAGCCAGAGGCAGCAGGTGAGAGCAGGGAGCTCAGAGACATTGTCCCTCAGTCCGCAGTCCCATGCCCTAGCCGGGAGGAAACTGTAGAGTCACGGACTGCCGTCAGCGAAAGAGTCAGCTGATTGGTCAGGCCGATGAACAGGCTGACTGATTAGCAGACTAGTGGACTGTGTCAGCACCAGGAGGAAGAAGAGATTCATGGAGGTTGAATGTTTTTACACTGTTTGCAGATTGAAGGATAGCGTCGCACAGAGCTGATGGAACTGTCGCAGCTTCTGCTCGGTATGATCGGAGATCCGTATGGAGACAGTAAAGTTCTGGATTAGAGAACCGACCTGGACAGACGGAGGAGAGATAGTGTCTTTTTCTAGGAAAAACAAACAAAAAGGAAAAAACGATAAAAAGTGTGTGTGTATAGATAATCAAAAGGCAGCTGTTGTGTCCCGCTAGTCTCCTTGGGGAGGGGGAAGTAGTTTGGAACTAAAAACCAACGCTTAACAACACATTACTCTGAACGAAACTTTGCTTCCAGAATATAACCATTTTTTTTATTTCGTATTTTGATAGTTAATTGTTTTGTCTCTGTTATACAGCTTTAAACTGATATTATTGACTGACAGTCCCTTATTTAAAGTCCTGCTATTGACTGACGGTCCCTTACTGAAACTAGTCCTTGACTGAAAGCCTCAGAGGTGATGTGGGGCAACGGTTTGCACCTTAAACTGGTTTCTTGAAATCTCACATTTGTTTTCCTCCCTGTTTTCCATTAATCCCACAATAAACAAAAAGGGGGGGTTCAGTAATTTCTTCCATCCTCATCCACACTGCCCCCTACAGGTAGCCAGTCTGGTGTACGAGTATTTATAATGAATTCATGACTACACAGACCTCATTCTGAACAGTGTTAGTGATCATCGTTTGAAATAATTGAGCAACTTGAGGAATTCTTGATTCGTCTGATCAGACACTGAAACAGCCTCAAATACAGATGAGTCAGTTGTTTGATTTAAAGAAGACGTAAATACTCCTCCGTTGTTTTGCAAGTATTTCAAACGTTCTTCCAGTTTAGAGATTCTTCCGATTTCTGGTCTTCATTGAATATGTTCTGGTCTTTTCATTTCCAAAGGAAGCGTTTTAATATCAAACCAAATCCACTATTACAGTAGCTTTATTTTAGTTTGTATTCTTAATGAACGAGTGGGAAATGGACTCCTCATTTATCGTTTCTTTGTGTTGAACATCTGGAACAGTTTGTACAATCAACCGTCTGCGTGTCACTCGTAGACTCTGCAGGCCTTCAACTGGAGAAACACGTACGCAGAGGGCGACCTCGCAGAGGTTTGACTGTCGGCCATGTTGGTGATGTTGGTGTAAACTAAAGAAAAACCCTGAAGGAGGTGTGACGCAGCTTCACAAAACTACTCATCGACCAGAAAACTAGCTTTGAGTCTGTAAGTCCAGATTTGAGAGTGAATCAGGATTGTTTGGTGGAGTATTTAAAACTCCAGTGGCTTTAAAGCTGGTAAACGATGACACCTCAGCTGTGAGGCAAATGTTGTTAGCAGTAGACAGAGAAGCATTAGGAGAGCATCTGCCTTGACCAGTTGGAGTAAGATGAGGGAAATGAGGGAGAGAGGAGAGGTGGGCGAGAGGGGGAGAAAGAAAAAGAGAGAAACCAATACCCCAACTGAACTTACAGACTCTGTTACCATTCTTCATCCCCAGCACTTTAACAAACGCAGCTTCACCCTTATTAAATAAATGTCCCTCGTTCTTTAAAGTCCTCGTTCGCTCACCTTCATGATGACATCATACAGGTGATGTTTATCTTGGCCTGAGGCTCCTCCCCTCTGCATACGTGGTGCTCCACTGTGTATGACTCGCTTCACAGGACTCGACCCGGCACAACCACAGTAACCAGCCACCATGTTGCATGTTCCAGAGTTTAGTGCCTATAATCTTGTGCGTCTTGCCAGAAGCCACCATGTCAGCGAAGCCATGTTGTGTTCTTAGACTTTAGTCGTGACGTGAGGTGACGTCATAGTTGCTGATGTTGAGGATGAATATTCTGCTTCAGTGGAAACTGTAGAAAATCTAGTTTTTACCTGTTTTCTTATTTTTCTTTAACTAAAGCATTTGTGTCCCTAATCTGTGGTCGTCTGATTCACTGACTCTTACACACACTAAATCAATCATCAACAAGCTAATCAATTCAAAAGGCCATTGACAGACGCAGCTTTGATAACTCATCAGTGATGAAGCTTCACTTGCCCAGGTCATAATTATTACTGGTCAATCAATTGATTATCAAAGGAAACACCTGTCAAACGTATTAATAATAAAATAACTCTGGTCCAGGACCAGGTGTTAGTCCTGTTTCAAGACCTGGTGATAACTCGGGTCCAGGTCTTGGTATTAGCACTGAACCTGGTCTAGGTGTTAGTCATGGTCCAGGTCCTGAAGTTGACCTGCTCCAGCTAATACATTCATCTTCAATCCAATTAAACCCGTGCTCGAATTTCTTTACCTGTAGATCAATAAAAGGATGATGGTTTGTATTGATCACATATTGATCAGGCGTTCATAACAACATATTAGCAATTTTCTACTTTCAGCGAACTTTCAACCTATCACATGATTCATCACCGAATGAAGAACCAATCAAGAGAGACTAATTTAACACAGTTCCCAACATAACGGGTCAAAGGTCAAAATGAACATGATCTCTACGCACAATGACACAATGTTATTGATCAGGACATTGGACCCCATCAATTGAGGATACCAGGAAACTGCATGAAGACTTCAGATCCCATGATGCACAGCTGCCACCTGTTGGTGACGTCAAACAACACGCACACACACACACACACCAGTAAAACATGAGACAAATGGAAGTGAGCATATTCTTTAGTTTGACGTTTGGGTGTCACGTGCAGTCTGACATAAAATCACAATAACGTGACCTCTCGGTGACCTCTGACCAGCTGATAAAGCGGCTCTGTGATTGGCTGTGCGGACTGACCTGCAGACAGGTGAAGATGGCGGCTCGTGTGGCTGCAGTGGTCCTGCTGCTGCTCGGACTCTGCTCCGGTTCTGGTCCCGCTTCCGGTCCGGACCCAGAGCGCGGGAGGATACAGCTGCTGCGCGTGCAGAGTCTGGCCTCTCAGCCCAGGTATGGAGACTGCTGGGCGCGTGCTCTGCAACACCTGGACACGCGCTGCAAGGACATGACGTCAGAGAGCCAGCGGTGGATAGCGCTGCGGTTCACCCACTGTCACTTGAGCAGGTAACACACGTGAGTAGTTCAGGTGTGATCACCTGCACTGTGAAGCAGTGGTTACCATGGTGATCTCAGGTTGAACTAAGCTGCTAAATAACCATGTTACCTGAAGTTGGTGAACTGTAACCTCTCTGCCAGCTCAGGGAGGGACTTCCCATCATGCCCTGAGGGCTCTGATGTCAGCAGCTGCACAGGTGGGATGGATGTGGCAGCGTTCAACGCCTTCACAGAGTTCTTCACGCACACTCACGCCATCTGTCACTTCCTGCAGTCTGATGCCTGGCAGAGCCGAGCGGAGGACGCCATGTACAGGTAACTTAACGCAATGGTAGTGACTGCACGGGTCATTTAACACAGGCGACTAACCGTGCAGGTAACTAACACACTGGTAACTAACTAACACAGGTTTAACTAGACGGACATTCAGTAAGGTCCCAGTCCCATTTCACCCCTTCTCCCTAGCCCTTGTTTTCCGAGGGTTATCTTGCCCCTTGAAACTGAGACACAAAGGTTAGTGGTTGAAATCTTCTCCTACGAATTGGGAGAGCACTTCAAGAAGCCGTTACATCATCAGTAGTCGTCGCGAAAACATGACAAGTCAGTTGTCGATGCAGAGATGCGACAAAAAGTTTTGCAGGGGATGTCATTGTCATAACATTGTTGAAATCTTAAATAAACCAATGCTATTCTTTGCAGTTACTAAAGTGACAAATCTATAATATCCTAGTAACATCTCTGCTAATGCAGGTGAATCAATTGCATTTGCCATTCATACAATGGAAATGGAAAAGCTTGGATGCTCTGTATTATTTCACGTATTAATCAAAAGCACACAGCTTCAGGCTACTAGCAGTTGTTTGTAGGCAACCCTGCCAGGATGTTATTAGAGGAGCAGTTAAGTTCAGTAACATCGCTGCTATACGCTGGTTCAAGTGCATCGTGTATCTTCAAAGAGGGGGAAATTATGTGAAAATACAGGATTATCATGCCAAAAAAAAGATCGCTAGCAATTTTTTTTATGTTGTGAAAAAATGACAATATTACATCGAAACGATATTAAACTAAGATATTACAATTATTATCGTAATTTTAAAATCCTTATTAATGGAGAAATTGCTACATTTGTGGGTCTCTCAGGGTCAAAGGTCACAGTGGCCTTGTCTCCTAAAATAGGACATTTCAAGTCTCCCGCAAGGTCATTTTTACATATTTTGATCAGTTGTCTGAAGGGATTTAATAAAATCACATCATCGCTCGGACGCAGAGCTGGCTGCAGAGGGCGCTGTTGTCCAGTAAAAGTCTTTTATTGAATCAGTCCTCTCCTCGCAGGTTAACAGAGAGTTCAGCAGGTGTTGCTGAGCAGCTTCAGTCCACCAGGCAGATGGCTGAGGAACTTATTGAAGCCCAGAGTGCTGCCTTACAGGCTCAGCAGGAGATCCTGAACAATGGAGAGGAGCTGAGAGTCACCCTGCAAGACTCCACTCAGGGTGAAACTCACACACGGTGTCTCAGGGAGATTTGATGAAGACCAGAGTGAACTCTCCTCTAGACTTCTTCCTGGGTGATGAGCTGTTTATAAAGTGTGAACCTCTGTGTGAACTGTGTGTGGCGCTGACATTTTCATCTTCCTGTGATGAAACGCATGAAGAAGAAGACGCCTGAGTCTCTCTCTCTCTCACTCTCTCACTCAGGCCTGCGGGCGGTCTTCTCAGAGCTCAGCAGTGTCTCCAGGGAGCAGCAGGTGGCGCTGTCTGAGCTCTTTAACAGAGTTACCTTCCTGCAGAGTTTCTTGTTGATGGAGACTCACAGTCTGAGCTCGTGCTGCTACAACGCTGCAGCTCTTTGCACCTGCTTCCTGCTCACCAGCACCCAGCGCTCCTCCAGAGCCAGGTAACCACTTCCCTCCTTTAGACCTAGGTACCCACCCCCATTTAGAGACAGGTAACCCCCCCAATTTTTAGCCAGGCAACCACCTGCTAACCCTAACCAATTCAGATCCAGGTAACTGTAACGCCTCCCCGTGCCACCTAGAGCCATGTAGCCACGCCCACTCACCACACAGAGCCAGGTAACCCCTCCCCCTACTGGAGGACTACTGAATTATCTATAGTAAATTTGTGTGTGTGTGTGTGTGTGTGTAGGTTGGTGTTGTTGAGTTTGGTGTGTTTAAATTTCTACCTGGAGATGAAGATTTATCAGTTTGTGATGAGCACTGATCATCCTGAACACAAACACATGGTGAGTATAACTCTGACATCACTCTGACATCATGCTTTTTACTGTCCTCATCCCTGCTGATTGGTCCTGTATCTCCAGGAGCTGCTAAGTGTGTATGTTGGCGTCTTGCGGCGGCTCATGGCGTGTGTTGGAGTGTGTCTTCTGCTGTACGTGTGTGTTCGCTACAGAGACCCTGTGCAGCAGAGTTTGCAGCTGCTGCAGCAGCTCAGGGAGACGCAGCATGGCCTGCAGGAGGCGCTACAGCGTGCAGGTGAGTCTGCACAAAGAAGCTCAGTGAGGCAGCTCAAATTTGAACCTGTGTCCCAGCAGCCTCTGGTGGAGGGAAAAGGAACTGCAGCTCGTCTGTCTGTGTGCAGAGCGTCTCGGGGAGACGAGGACAACAACAATGACGGGCGAGAACCGGGGGAAGTGTCGTGAAGCAGAGGACGGGCGAGATGAAGACGATGTCTCTGACCTCAGCCTGAGCCTTTATGTCCTCCAGGAGGACGAGGACGAGTCTGCGAGCACAAACGGCTCACACCTGTCTCACCTCTCACACTCAGGTCAGTACCTGTCTCACTCTGAGCTGGTCACACGAAGTATGAACCGTGTGACGTGTTAAAGATGGCGACTCCTGTGAAGAGCCGGACAAAAGATTGTCAAGACGCGCACACACAGGCAAACGCACACATCTACACAAAGAATATTCATGTGAAACAAAAACTGGGAAGTGTCACAATATTTCAATATAAGGATGAAATACAAAATGTAAAATATGTTCATCACCTGATCAATACTCCACATTTCATTGTGACAGGTCGGAAGATGGCTGATGTAACCATGCTGCCGTACACTACCCACAATGCCTCAGTGAGTCCAGCCCGGCGTTGTCGCCACCCCCCCTCCTCCCCTCTGGTGTACAGCATCCTAGTGGAGGACAAACAGGTAGATAAGATGTGATTATTGGTTATTGATGATCTGTGGAGGTGACAGTTATAATCCACAGTAGTAGAGGATTATGACTTTCAAACCAAAACAGACTTGTCCTGCATGACCTCTGACCTCTAACCTGTGTTTTGTTTCCTCTCGACGCTCAGCCTCGTTACAGCCTGAGGAGCCGACGATCGGAAACTCGCTGAATTCCTCTTCGGCGTCATGGAGACAACGTCACCACCTACGATGTTTTTAACAGTTTGTCAATAAAGTCAAGTTTTAAACAAGAGACGATTGTTTATAAAACGAACAAACTCGTCTGACCTCACAAAGAGTTACAGGGCGAAACAAAGCCTGATGGGAAATGTAGTTGAATACAAACAATGATTGGGGACAGTTCGTCATTTTGGATGAAACTGGTTATGGTCACAGTGGGCAGAGTTTTCTCAGCGTTAAGACAGAGTCACATGACTCATCTCAGGAAGTTCACACTGTGTGAAACCTGCAGGCAGGTGGAGCCCTCTACTGGACAAGTTAACGTCTCATGGACAAGACTAAGTGGAAATTATAAAAATAAAAACATCTGGAATCTTTCTTCTGCTTCGAATTTCAACATAAAAAAACAAACGAGGAAGCAGAAAATGAGAAACAGATGTGGGGGGGGCTGGTCTGGGATCAGATGTCTGGACACAGGAGGAGGAGTCGTGTTGGTCTGAAGCTCAAATTAGATTTTCACACAAAAGCCTGAAGCAGACGAAAGAGAGACAGAGAGAGAGAGAGACATGTCTGTCTCCCGTCTGTCTGTCTCTGTCTCTACGTGTCTCTCTCTCTGTCTGCCTGCTCAGACTAAGTGATGTTGAATTGAAAGACAAAGACTCTGAGTGAAGAAGAAGAAAAAGAGCTGAGTGGACTCGTTCAGGCAGCTCATGAGGAATCGTATTCTTTCATCTGCTCTGGGATCAGCTGCTGCTCTGAAGATTCGGACGTGGACTTGTTGTGTTAACGGGACTCGTCTGGATCTGTGAGGGTCGGAGATGAAGAACAGAAGATTCTTAAAAGTTTGTTTTTCAGGAAAGAAAAGAGGGGGAGGATGGGGGAGAGAGAGGGAGGGTGAGAGACCTCCACATGGCACCAACACGATGCTGCTGAACCCTTCACAATAAAAGCCTGGTTTTAAAAGATGTGGAAACGGGAAGAAGACAAACTGTAAGTGACCTCTTACCCGTGTCCGTGTATGAACTGAGGTACCTCTGCAGGTGTGGTCATGCAGCTGAACGAACCTCGCTGCTCCCCGCTCCCCCCTCCTCCCCCCACCTCCTTCTCCAGTCACTTCAGCACCAAGAGGTTTTCGTACCACCTGAGCTCCACACAGCCGCTCAGTGACTCCACCTGCAGGACAGGTGAGTGGACGTAACACTTCAGAACGTTTGGTTTGTTTCAACATTTAAGACTTTGCTTTTTAAAATCTCATAACTTCTTTGGCAACGTCTCAAAATGATTGTGACAATAAACAACCAGGTTCTGGTTCAGGTCTTTAAAGGAATGAGGACGATTCCTCTCTGAGAGTCTGAAGCTTCATGTTTGTTCCACAGCTTCATTTGATCTGTTACGTTTGGTTTCACATTGTAATTTAGTGACTACAGAACTTTGTCTGACATACGTACGTCCTGTCGTCATCACCTACGTGGGCGGAGTCTACCTGTACTTCACTCTGATTGGTTTGTAGACGGCGTCTGACGTGGGCGTGTTGTCAGTTGGGGGGGTGGTAGTCTTTCTGTTTGAATGGAGAAAAAGGAATGAAGCTTTATTTGGTTGCCATGGTAACATCATGATGGTATCACTAGCAGCATCAGCAACTTCAGGCGCAGTACTACAGTACTCCACAGTACCACAGTAATCTACAGTACTCCACAGTAATCTACAGTACTCCACACTAGTTCAAATGCACTAAATAAACGTCCTCGTGGTTCAAACATATCGTCGGAGGTGAAGAAGCTGCTTCCTCTTCTTCTTCTATTGTTTAATGCTGTCTCTACTTCCTGTGATTGGTGAACAAGTGTTTTCACTCTGCAAACGAACAGAACCACGGTTCAGTTGGATCCAGACCTCCTCTTCTGGTCCGACATAATCTTGGTGCGTTTCTTTAAAGGGGACATATCATGAAAATTTGCTTCTACAGGTTAATGTGGGTATCTGGCTCATGTCTACCAACCCAAAAACTCTGGGGAAAAAACACTTGCGCGTTTTGTTATGGTTCCTCTACGTCAGAAACGTCATGCTTGAGTGACTCGATTGAGCTTCCTGGGTTTTGTGTCGTCAGCCCGCGATTCTGCTTTCTCCGCTTGTTGTTGTACCCGTTGAATGTCGGGGTTCGGGGGTAAATGATGGTCTTCATAGCCCCACCCCCCCCCCTCTCTTTCTCTCTCTGTCTGTCTGCTTGTGTGCTTGTAGTGGGGGGGCAGAGGGGGACATTTCATTATGTGATTGGGAAAATTAAAACTCCAGGACAACAGAAGGGGAATACAAAGTATGGGATGCATATTTGATAATTTATATCATATAAAGTATGTAATTTATATCGTTTAAAATCATGGGGGGAGAGGGGGGAGCTGGCTCATTAGCATTTAAAGGAACAGGCACTCAAAACAGGTCACTCTGTGGAGGGCTGTTTTATACAGGGTAAAAAGGAGCTGTTTTATATGATCCTTGTGGTATTTTGACCAAAGTATGTTACAGACATTTCATTAAGACCCCAAGGAACCATATCAACTTGTGGTAAAATGGGCATGCTATGTCCCCTTTAAGATTGGTACAAATGTCCAGTTGGAATTTGAGGATGATCTGATTAGAATTTGGGAGGTTAAAGGTCATGTGTTAGTTGGCAGAGACATACAACCTCAGGGCAATGATTGTAGTTAATGATATGATTTAACCAGGTGAAGGATTTTAGTCATCGAACGTCTAGATCTAAACTTATCAGAGAAACAAATACGTGTGTGTGAGAAGCTGGATTAATGAAGGTTCATTTCTATCATTTTATTTGAAAATAAAAGCACAGAGTTGTCCTGTGAGAATGTGATGATCATGACCCCCCACCCCCGGTCCTCTCAGCATCTCTCTCTCTGTGTGTGTGTGTGTGTGTGTGTGTGTGTGTGTGTGTGTGTGTGTGTGTGTGTGTGTGTGTGTGTGTGTGTGTGTGTGTGTGTGTGTGTGTGTGTGTGTGTGTGTGTGTGTGTGTGTGTCATTTTGAGCCTACAACTTACAAACACTTGGTTTTAGGGTTCGATTTTATGCCAATTAATGTCTTCACTAAGATAGATATACAAACATGTGTAAAATCACAACGTCACACATGAAATGTTTGGATTCACACGAGAATCCCCCCACATGCACACTCATGAGCACTCTGTCTTAACATTCATATCTGTCCTGGGGGACGAGCGAGCTTCACTCTCTTTAGGTCACTGGGTCTCTCACTGTTGCTCTGGGGGGGAGGGGATGGGTCAGAGGTCAGAGGTCAGCCTGTAGTTTTATCTCCTCCCCTGTCAGATGATGACAGTGTGTTGGTTTTTCCATCTCTTGGTCCTCCTCAGGGGGGTGGAGTTTCACTGTTTTAGTGAAATGAGGCTGTGTTTGATTGGTTGACCCTCTCCCAGCTTCTTCAGTAACTGGGATATGCCAAACTGTCATCAGTGTCCTCTTGAGTCTGTTCATGTTGAAGCTGGAGGTACAGGTGTGTATGAGAGGAGCTGAGATACGATGACATCAGATTAGATGAGACATTATGAGGTGAGATGAGATGTTTGTGAAGCTGAGTCACTACACGGACAATGATACGATGAGAGTAGATGAGATCAGGTAAAGTAGGGTGAGATCAATAACATGAGATAAGACACGAAGTGAAGTCAGATCATTTAAGATAAGATCATCCTTTATTAGTCCCACAAACTTTGCATGAGATGTGATGAGATGATGGGGATCCGGAGTCTTGCAGCTGTTGTGAGTTCATACTACACAATCTTTGACCAGGAGAAACCCGGACTGTTCCCCAACTACGTTTAATCATGAAAACACACTTGAGCTGCGACACAGTGAGTCTGACTGATCCTCCTGCTGCAGAGCGACACAGGAAGTGATATAACTTCACTGGACGTCACAGTTGTAAAGAATAGAGAACTGCTCGGGACGCATTCTTCTGTCCCAACCCGTCTGAGCCGACCTGAACCCGACAGACATCCAGTTTCTTTCTGTGCGAACCTAACTCCTGATGCAGTTGATCAAAGCTGCGCTGAGTTTGTTACTGTCCCCCACGCACACGTTAATTGGTTGATACCACTGAGTGTGCGATGTAATAAATCAGGGGGCGCCGCACCGCTACATGTACCTTCACCTTGTTCTGCAGGTTAGGGTTATCTAGCTCTAACCCTAGGTTGGATGGCCGATCGGAGTCTGCGACTTGTCGTCTACGTATTGGCGAGCCTTTCTTTGAATCGTTCACACATAACGATTGATGACTGCCGATTGAGCGCACAAAACCGCAAAGATGCTGGGATGGCCGACATGGAACAACACAACCAAGTGTGTCAGCCACTTGGTACATCTGTGCAGAGTATGGGCTGGAAGTCCTGAGGTCCAAATGAAGGACACCTCCAAAGGGGGTTGAGTGATCGAGCTCAGATCCTGTGGAGCTTCCAGATGCCGATTGATAAGATGGTGATGCTAACCAACAGGAGAAGCTCTGATCCCTGTTAGAGAACCTGAGCTCGAAGCAGGAAACGCAGGGAGAATTTTTTAATGGTTATTTTAATTGTGTGTGTGTGTGTGTGTGTGTGTGTGAGAGAGAGAGAGAGTTCACATTTACACACCTATACTGTCACCACTGCTCTCTCTACCCCTCTCTCTTCCCTCTTTACTTGTTGTCAAGGAAACCAAAATGGAAGAGAGAGAGGATGCTCTCTCTCTCGCTCTCTCTGCCACCCCCCCCTCCCTCCCTCTGTGCCGCCGCCCGCCTCCCTCTCACCGGGCAGACCCACTGAACAAACCGATCGGATCTAACCTACTTAACCGTCCTGCAGCGGCTCTGCGGCGGTGTCCGGACCGTCCGTGTGTAGGTGGTTCCGGTCCGTGTGTGTGTTAGCGTGTGCGCGCGTGTGTGTGTGTGTGTGTGTGACCGGTTTCTTGCTCGTGCTGTGGACCGGGAGAGCCGCTCTCTCTCCGCACTAACGTCTCTTTAATGACCGGATTCGTGTTGTGCTGCGCGATGTACATGGACAGAAGCAGCCTGAGCAGGGGTGAGTGACGCGCGTGCACGCACGCACGCACGCACGCACGCGCACACACACACACACACACACACACACAC
The DNA here is from genome assembly GCF_022539355.2 of Hippoglossus stenolepis. Lineage (NCBI taxonomy): Eukaryota > Metazoa > Chordata > Actinopteri > Pleuronectiformes > Pleuronectidae > Hippoglossus > Hippoglossus stenolepis. The sequence continues at coordinate 1,687,695 of NC_061488.1, forward strand.
TGGAAACCGCTGCACGAGGGAGGAAGCTGCAGCTGTGCACACGCACGGGCGTGCGTACAGCTTCATCCCTCGTCTGATGATGATGATGATGATGATGATAATGATGGTGGTGATGATGAAGATGAAGAGGGTCACAATAATCCTGTTGATGGGGATGATGGGAATGGCATACGCGCGTCCCCACTGTGTGCCGTGCACGCGCACACACTGACCGACATCTCGCCGCAGTGGATGTAGGGTAGTGTGGCTGCACGAGACTGCGTCTGCCAGATGTGTCTGTGCTGCTGCTGTTAATGATCCGTCTGACGTCACCTGATCAATAATCAATATCCCATCATCACTGACACGAGACATCAGACTAATTACAGCACAGACTGTGTGTGTGTGTTTCTGCAGACAGACGGACACACCCCCTACACGCGCGCGCACGCACGTTAACCATTAAAATGGCGGTTTATAGTGATGAAGGTGAATCAACAGACTCTAACGTCTGTAGGTCAAACAGCTGGAATCAGCTCAGAGGTTCTGTCTGTTCTGTCAGATGCAGAAACGGAACCTTTGTTCCTCTTCGTCCAGATCAAACCACTTCACTTGGTTTGATCTGTGTGAAGACTGAAGACGCTCAGGTAGAAATGCAGCTAAACACATGAGAACCATAACTTCCTCTATGACCATTAACCCCCTGAAGGTTAGAACCACATCAAGAACGTAGAGCCTCCTCAACACTACGAAAAATGAATGATTCATAGAACCACCTCTGTGGCTGCTAGGATGTCGTGAAAGACCCATAGAACCTCCTAAAGGAACATGTGAAGATTTACAGAATCTCCCAAACCAGCTGCAAACCAAGCAGAGTTCACGATGAGAAACGTTTAAACTAGAACCTCCTCAGGGACATCTACAGCCACCTAAAGGAACCATATAATCCACTCAATGATCCTTAGGTATGACTAGAATCATCTTGTGGGGAAAACCACTAGAACCCCATCTAAGACCTGTAGAATCTCATCAGCCCAGAAACCACCAGAACCTTCTCAATCACAGAACAACCGGAAGGACGATTTAAAGATCCTTAAAGATGCTAGAACCTCATTTTGGTTCCATGACATGGACAGATGTTGAAACACTGCAGCACAATACATCAAAACCTTTGTGCGTCTAGTACTAGTCGGTCCAGGAAATGGTTTGGTTAGTTCCATCAAGAGGGAGAAAATCCACCGGGTAGAGAAATATTTATCCAGATATTTTAAAATCAGTTTGTTCATACTCTGTTTCTGTGGCAGTGGTTGGTCAGTTACTCTCTGTGTCGCTGTGTGTGGAGACTCAAACATTCATCATGAAGTTGGAGAAAATAGTTGTTGAACAACCGTTGACCTGACTGAGTCGTGGAATCAGACCAATCACAGTTGCTGTGGCCGGTGTTGATGTGAAGTTAATATCTAGGCAGCTGTACGCCAGGTGGGATGTAGGTCACAGCGTAGGAAACATGCTCAACGTATGATGTTGGTTCTACCAGGATTCAACATCAACTGTCTACCTACCTGAGGGTCGTTGTGTCGCACCCTGAACGCTCGACCAGTCGCCGGAACAGAAATGAATCCACACGGTTGCTGCTGTGTCGTTGAGCCACATAACTGAAGACAGACACTACACACAGTGTATACACACACTGATGCAAATATTTTGAACATGTTTTGAATTTTGTTATTTGTCTCTTCACACGTTAATTTAGTGGCCAAATTTATAACTGGTCTGATTCACATCAACAAACAAGGTTAAACATCCAATCTACGAACCTGCCTAACAACCAACTAACTAACCCAACAACCAACTAACTAACTAACCCAACAAGCCTAACAACCAACTAACAAGCCTAACAACCAACTAACTAACCCAACAACCAACTAACAAGCCTAACAACCAACTAACTAACTAACCCAACAACCAACTAACTAACCTAACAACCAACTAACAAGCCTAACAACCAACTAACTAACCCAACAACCAACTAACTAACTAACCCAACAACCAACTAACAAGCCTAACAACCAACTAACTAACTCACACTGAGATGGACCGGAATGTGCGACTTGATGGTATTGGAAGAATTCTGGGTAATTTAGTTGTAGTCAATGGAAATGCACTGACTGAAAACACACTCACACAAACGCCCACATACACCATCTGCTTTACATTAGCCTGTTGATGTTTTCCCATGACCTCTCCCATCATGTTCACATCTGCACACACACACACACACACACACACACACACACACACACACACACACATTGACTTACTCCCTTTAACTTTAACCCTGATGAATCTCCACAACATCAGACTCATTATGATTATGTTGGAGGACGGAGCGACCAATCCGATCAGGAGGCTCCTCTGAGGTCAGAGGTCACGGTTTCCTCGGCTCGTGACTCAGTATTGACGATGATCTGGTTTCTAAACATGAATAATTGATGCGAAAGAATAAATCAGCGACTCAGCAGAAACACGTTTGTAACATGACAGTTTACAGCCGATGTTGCTCAGAGTGTGAGTGCAATAAAGAGGATGATGTCACAGTGAGGACGCTGTGATGTCCCTGTGACCTCATCCCACAGGTGATGATGATGTGTGTGTTTCTACATGCTTTTGTTGTTTCTTTGAGACCTTTTCTGGGACCTTGTGGGGACCAAAGCTACTGGGGACCAAAGTGAGTTAGTGTCCCAACAAGGATAGCTGCACTAACATGTGTGTTTTCTGCTTTTTGTAATTGTAAATGAAGTTTAAATATGTTTCATGTCCTCACAGAGTTTAGTTTTATTTGACTTGAGACAGAAATGTGAGTAGACTGTGGTCTCTCTCTCTCACACACACACACACACACACACACACACACACTCTCTCAGTAATAGCTTCCAGATGACGTCTCAGTGCTGAACTGAAATAAATTCCACACAGAGGCAAAGACTGAGATGTTTGTGGTTTGTTAAGAGTTGCAGCTCATTGGCTGAATCCTGGTGTCTCCTGAAAGCTGATTGGATAAAGAGACACAATTTCACTTTGGGCCGGCTGCGGTTGAGGGGGTAGAGCGGTCGTCTTCTAACCAGAAGGTCGGCAGTTTGATCCCAGTCTTCAGAAGATACTGAAGCCCAAAAATGACCTCTTCTCATAGAGAAAGTGCTGCACAAAGATGCACAGTATGTTTGTGAATGTGAAACTGTTCTGAAAAGCACTTTGAGTCTTATCAAGACTAAATGAACACGGACCATTTACCATTTCATTCTGAAGCTGAGACCACGATGAGACGTCCGACCCTCGGTCACTTTCGTCCAGTTGAATTCGACCTATAGAAACATTTAGTGTAAACACTTCCTGGTGTTTTTTTTTTTTTAAGAGAATAAAGATTTTATTCTGAAACTTTATAGGACGCTTTATTTTGGCAGTCTTTGGGCGTGGCGACAGGCGTGGTCTTGTGTCTACTTCTGGTTGCTTCAGTGAGACGAGCACGACGGCCGATTTGCAGCATTCCTGGAAAAAATACAAAAGTCAGTGAAGCCTTCAGCCAATCAGAGCAGAGTTGTGTCCTGCAGCTGGAGGAGAACAACTGCATCTGACTGAACCCCCCCCCATGTTTTAAGGTCATGTGACCGTGTGACGTTTTGCAGCACTGGATGAAGTCCGACAAAAATTCTAACCAGCATGCATTGTGTTAATTGATCAAGTTGAACGCGGCTGTGGCTGAGGGGTAGAGTGGTTGTCCTCCAGCCAGAAGGTTGGTGGTTCAATCCCTCAGTCTTCCCCTGTGAATGCCGAAGTGTCCTTGGGCAAGATACTGAACCCCTAAATGGCCCCTCATATATGATGAATGCACTAATTGTAAGTCCCTTTGGATGAAAGCGTCCGCTAAATGACATGTGATGTAACGCACCTAATATCATTTGCCCCATCCTTCCCTTCCCAGGTCCCTCCTCCTCTTCCAGTCCCAGCTTGTTGACAAAGGGTCTCTCTCTGGAGCCGTCTTGCTCACCGTGCGGCCACCAGGGGGCGCTGGATGCTGACGTTCCTGAGCAGCTGAGCTCAGACTCTTTAGGCCCCGCCTCCCTGGATGGAGGGGCACCGCTCACAGAGCGCTGCAGCTCAGCTGAGGGGCTCCTGCTGGTCAACGACACGGGGCCACCAGAGCTGCCGGCTACAACGCTAACACCACCAAGCAAGAACCGGCCCCCGCTGCCGGGGCCCAAACCTCAGGGTGACAAGCTTTACTTTCATTTGTATTTTAATAGAAAACACATTAATGACATCACTAACTGACCTCTGACCCTGCCCTCAACAGTCCCCCCAAAGCCCCCCCACCTGCAGCAGACAGCTTTGTCAAGGCCACGCCTTAAGGCTCCGGAGAAGCCCCTCCCACCTCCTCCGCCATATAGACCCCTCCCAGTCGACCCCAGGGGGGGGCGGACTCCACCTACCCGTGTCGAGGGCACCGCCTCACCCACCTGTGTCCTGTCACTTATCGAGAAGTTTGAACGGTGAGTTCTGATTGGTCCAGAGGAGGTGTGATTTTGGCGTTTTAGATTTTATTGTTTTATTATTATGTTTATTATTGTATGTTAATTGTCTACTGTTGTTTATTGATGTGTGGTAATTGTTTATTATTATTATTTTTTGTTTGTTTGTTCACAGCGAGCAGATCATCGTTGTCCCTGACATCAGCGGGGGGGCTCTGTGTCCCAGAATAACTGACTCCTCCTCCTCTCGACCTTCTTCACCACCATCATCATCAGCCCCCGCCCCTCCCCCACCAGGTGAGGAGCCGCCCTCTGAGGTTGAAGGTCACGATGATGTGAGAGTGGAGGGTGAGGTGGGTGAACTACGTAATGAAGACGATGATGACGAAGATGATGAAGAGCTGGCGGCGGCGTGTGGTAATGACATCCATCAGAAACGTCTGTCTATGGAGTCAGGTTACAGCGCCTCAGAGAAACACCTGGAGGACGATGTGGTTGCTGTGGAGATGAGGGAGCAGCAACAGCAGCCGCCGCTTCTTGACCAATCAGAGCTTCCGTCAGAGCGTCTGTCGCTGCCCTCCTCACAGACAGACGGGAAGCTGGCCAATCGGGACAGTGGGATCGACAGCATCAGCTCGCCATCGCATAGCGAGGAGCTGTGCTTCGCCAGCGTGGAGGAAGGGGGAGTGGTTTTTCCCTGCAGCCCCGCCCTCCTCCCTCGCCTCTCCAGCTCGTCCTCATATGCTGGGGAGGGTGAGGGGGAGGAGCTGGGGGCGAGGGGGGTGGCGAGGAGGAGGAGGGACTTCTCTGAGGAGGGAGACAGTGACCTGGAGGAGGAGGAGGAGGCGGAGCTAACACTGGTGCTGGCCCCTCCCAAAACCGACAGGCAGGACTCTGCTGAGGTGAGACGCCTTCACTGACCCCGACAACCACAGGAAAATACTTATTATTAGTATAAAGTTTTTAGTATTATTTTAAAGAGAAGTTTTCTGACTTGATGTCGACTCACGTGATTGGTTGGTTAACGAGCCAACTGCTAACATCAAACTTCTTGGTTTTGATAAATCTGATAAAGTGTCTGTCTGTGTCTGTCCAGATGTCCGTCCAGCAGAGGGTCTTCAACATCGCCAACGAGCTGCTGCACACTGAGATCGCCTACGTCTCTAAGCTCCACCTCCTGGACCAGGTTAGTCAGCTGAACCTAAACCACCTCTCGTAGTCTTTGTTATTGTCTCACATCATTGGTTCGGTTTCTGTTGCCGTAGAAACGCAGTTTGATATTACAACCCTCTCCTCCAGAGAGGTTGAAAGGAGTGGCACAGCGCCCCCTGGGGAAGTTATTTGGATTCATTTGCGAAATTGCTCATCATGTTCACTCCCCTCGGGCTCCCCCTGCAGGTCTTCTGTGCCAGACTCCTGGAGGAGGCTCGGTCTCGCTCCTCCTTCCCCTGTGACGTTATTCAGGGAATCTTCTCCAACATCTGCTCCATCTACTGCTTCCATCAACAGTTCCTGCTGCCAGCGCTACAGAAGCGGATGGAGGAGTGGTGAGGAAGACTCTCTCCTCATCTTCATTGTCTTCTCCTGGCTCTGCTCCTCAGGACTGATTCTGACTTTGTTCCTCCTTTGTGCTCAGGGACTCAAACCCACGGATCGGGGACATCCTGCAGAAGCTGGCTCCCTTCATGAAGATGTACGGAGAGTATGTGAAGAACTTTGACCGGGCCATGGAGCTTGTGAACACCTGGATGGAAAGATCGGCTCAGTTTAAGACCATCATCCAGGAAATCCAGGTGCAGATCTGCGCTGCCGCTGTGCTGCACTGGTCTTGTTGTCGTTGCGTGTGTTGTTGTGTAAAACTGTGTGTGTTTGTTGTGTTTGTGCAGAGGGAGGATCGCTGTGGGAACTTGACGCTGCAACATCACATGCTGGAGCCGGTTCAGAGGATTCCTCGCTACGAGCTGCTGCTCAAAGATTATCTACACCGACTGCCAGAGGATGCCCCGGACCACAGGGACGCCCAGAGTACGAGAAACAAACGCACCCCAACATCAATGTGGCGACAGTGATGCTAATACTGTGCTAGCATTAGCTAACATTAGCTAACATCAGCTGATGATCAGTGGAGCTCACAGTCACCACACCTTGTTTCTCTCCACAGAGTCTCTGGAGCTGATCGCCACAGCAGCCGAACACTCGAACGCCGCCATTAGTAAGATGGTGAGAGTTTTATACAGTTGTGACTCCAGAGGTCGTGACCCTTCACTCATTAACCTTCTGAAGCTCGTCACAAACAGCTGCTGCTTCATGCTTCTGACTCCCCTCGTCTGTCTCGCCAGGAGCGAATGAGGAAGCTGTTGAAGGTGTACGAGTTACTGGGAGGAGAAGAAGACATCGTTAACCCGACTAATGAGCTGATCAAAGAAGGATACATCCTCAAACTGTCCAACAAGAACGGGACTACGCAGGACCGATACCTCATACTGGTTCTGTTCTGTCCTCTGTCTCCTTCACTGTTTTACAGGATGTTACCATGGAGACAGTATCATGTGACATGTGTCTCTCTCTGCAGTTTAATGATAGGCTGCTGTACTGCGTCCCAAAGCTGCGTCTGATTGGTCAAAGTATGGTGTCCGTGCTCGCATTGACGTGGACGGTATGGAGGTGAGACAATAACACCTGCAGCATGTTGTAGAGGGGGGGTGGTGTTGTGTGTGTAGAAGTGGTTCATGGTGGATTCCGTGGTCCTGATGTTGCTGTTCTGACCCCCCACCCCCGCTGAAGGAGCCCAGCGGAGCTGCAGTTCCCAGGACGTTCCTGGTTTGTGGAAAGCAGAGATCACTGGAGCTTCAGGCCAGGTACAATCACATTGAGTCTCAGGAGTCCTTCACACCTGGTTTCCTCAGACCTTCAGACTTTTGTGGGAAATGTTCCTCAGACCAGGGTCCAGACCAAAAGGTGGTCTGGGTCCAGATCAAACTGAACCATGGTTTCTTTTCGTTTACAGTGTTCGCTCCCTAAATTACAATGTGAAACCAAAACAAATGAAACAATGGAACAAACACATGAAGCTGGTTCGGATGTTTCTGACTCATTCTCTGTTTGTCTCTGCAGGACAGAGGAAGACAAGAAAGACTGGATCCAGGTAAACTCAGTGATGTCAGGGCTGTTTAATTCCTCATGTTTACATGTGTCCAGTAAAAACACAAAATGTGTGTGTGTGTGTGTGTGGTGTTTTCAGGCCATCCAGGCGACCATCCAGAGACACGAGCAGACGATGGAGAGCTTCAGACATTTGAACTGTTCACTACGAGAGGATGAGTCCACACCACCTCACTCCCCGGTAACACACACATACACACACACACACGCATGCACGCACGCACACAAACATATATACACTCACATACACACACATATATGCTCACTGCTGACTGTGTTTGTGTTCTTCAGAGTTGTGTGGAACTGGGGAAACGAGCTCCGACTCCGATCAGAGAGAAGGAAGTGACTCTGTGTATGAAGTGTCAGGAGCCATTCAACTCCATCACCAAGAGACGACACCACTGTAAAGCCTGCGGACACGTACGTCCATCACTCAGCTACCAGAGAGTCAGAGTCCGGTCCAGTTAGATCTGTCCATTTTATCCAGGACAAGGACAAAATAACAAAAACAGGAAGTAAAACTACAACAGACACATCAGTAAATTCAGTCTAGGCAGGAAGTTACAGGGGGACAGATCGCACTGTGACACATCTGATCTTTGTTTCCATAACAACCACAGACATGCAGCAATAATCACCTGTTGTCCGTTTGTCTCTGTTGAAACCAGGTGGTTTGTGGGAAATGTTCGGAGTTTCGTGCTCGTCTGTCGTACGACAACAATCGCACCAATCGAGTTTGTGTCGACTGCTACGCTGCACTTGTGGGAGTGTTGCCGTCGCCCGCGACGCTGACCAGCAGCATCCAGAGGAGGCGCTCGATCCTGGAGGTTAGTGTGACGTCGCTTTGACATCACTGTGACGTCACTGTGACGTCACCATAAAACAGACTCCTCAGAAATATACAAGTCAATGATGGATCCACAAAGCATTGAGTGTGTCTCTGTTGTTTCCATAGAAACAGGCCTCGCTGGCGGCAGAGAACAGTGTGATCTGTAGTTTTCTTCACCACATGGAGAAAGGAGGGGGGCGGGGCTGGCAGAAGGCCTGGTTCGTCATCCCTGAAAACGAGCCGCTGGTGCTCTACATCTACGGAGCGCCGCAGGTACGTGAACCATCACAACAAACAACCCTGTACAGACAGTAACTATGGCAACACTGAAACTGGTCTTGCTTTATTTTCTCTTTATGTTTGTCGATGTTCTAATACCCATGATTCTGTTTCTATGTCGTTTCCAACAGGACGTGAAGGCGCAGCGCAGCGTTCCTCTGATTGGCTTTGAAGTCTCTCTACCGGAGTCATGTGACCGCCTAGAGAGACGCCACGCCTTCAAGATCTCCCAGAGTCACCTGACCCTGTACTTCTACGCTGAGGGGGAGGAGCTACAGCGGCGATGGATGGACGTCTTGTCTAGGGCTGGGAGGGGGGAGGAACCTCAGGTCCACCACCCAATTGTGGAGAGTCTGGAGGAAGAGGGGGAGGAGCTAGTAGCTGCAGCAGAGGGCGAGAACACGTGATTCTATCAGTCGAGAAATGATGGCAATTAAGAAGGCGGGGTCTTTAGATGATGATCAATCCTGATTGGAAACCAGAACAAACCAGTGCACACAGTCACTGGTACACACACACACACACACACACACACACACACACACACACACACACACACACACACACACACACACACACACACTCTGTATATTTAAAGTTGCGTGCTTCGTCTGCATGATTCCTTCCTGCTGTCAACACAAGATGGCTCTCTCTCTCTCTCTCCTCCTCCTCCTTTCACGTGTGAGGTGAGGTGGGTGGAGCCTCTGGTTACATAGGTAACTTTTATAAATGTGGTCACAGTAAACTCCTCCCTCTGTTTTTATACTACACCTCCCATGAGCCCCAGCTGCTGTTTCTATGGAGATGCCTCCACCCAGAGTTGTGCCATCACCGTTGTGTCATCTTCAGGAAACTGACCCAAATTTCCAAAGTTTTTTTAAATACCTGAATTTATCCAATGAGCTCATGGCCACAGGAGTCTGGAGCTCTCTGATTGGATGTTTGTTGTGACGTCCAGTTTTCAGAAGATTACTGTGAGTTACTGTTAATTTATCTAATTTAATTTATCGTATAATTTAACGTATTTAACGTTTCTCTGGAGCGGCAAAGGTCCGACAGTTTCCAGAAAATGAAAATGGGCTCGAGTGGTGGAAGCAGTGTCCACTCACCTCCATGTGGCCACTCACAGTACTGCACCTAAAAACCTGTTCAGTGTGTCAGTCAGAGCAGTCCTCCTGCTGGTGGATCAGGGTACTGCAACTAAAAGTACATTAAGACATGAATATTAATGTTTTGACACAACCTGCAACAAGTTCAGTAATTACAACATTGCTGCATTACAGACTTTTAATATATAAAATCTAAAATAAATATAAACTTTCGCAGAGCAAAAAAAGAGGAGACAGTTCATATTGGAAATATATGATCTAAGAGCCCAGTTATTTGAAGAGGTTTTTATATATATATATATTTACAGGTCTGATTGTATAACATCATGACGTGTAACATTGGAAGTGACCTGAGGTTCTTACGCTCTTGGGCGATGAAGTAAGAGATGATAAGATTCTTCAGCGTTTTGTTGAAACTGTTAAAATATGATGGAGGTTAAAGATGTTTCATTTTTTAAATCCAAATTTCACCCTTCGTGATGTCACTACTCCAAAACTACACTTCCCTGCAACCTCAGCTCTGTGGCTGGTCTGCTCTCTGCAGGTGAAGCATGGTACTGCAGGTTGTCATCACTTTCCTGTAGAAACCTCCCACATCATGAAGTAAAATAAAAAAAATACAGCTTTATTAATTCACACTTTGAAGATATTCTCTCATTATTACATGTTAATAATGTTATATATCATATGACATCATGTAACATGCAATGCTTCAAATAGTTTTGTCATAAAAAATAAGAAAAGTGAGAAGTGATGAAATTATTTGACGATATTATGAGAAAATATGATCACGTTGTTTTCACTTATATTTTTACATATTTATTGATTTTGATTTACCTTCACATGTGTATAATCAGATATACTTAATTATACAGTATTAAATATTCCATAATATATTTATATGTTACATAATTACTTTAATTCCATTAAAAAAGATAGAATTCAATAAAATAAAATTTTACATTTTGTATCTGATGATAATTATTTAAGAGTATTACACGCCTCCTCTTTCAAATGGCCAGATGACAAAGTAATGAATTATTAATAACTAGTAACTGAAGATGAACGCCTCAGTTCGAGGCCCCTGCAGGACACTGATGCAGGTGCAGATGTTTTAGGAGTTGGATGTAAAGTATCGGTGGAATTTTAAAGACTTGAACCAAACTGGACTCTGAACCTCTGCAGGAGTCATGGACTCTTGTTTCCTGGATTTCCAGCGTTTAGACGGAGCCGACATGAACGGACTCGTCTTGTTGCAGCATTTCTTTTGGACAAAGTGTTTTGATAGTGAAAAAAGTGAATATTGTTAATATTGTTCTTGTGATTCTAAAGAATCTGAGTGAAAAGACGAAACTTCTCGTTGGATATTTCTGTGTTATGAGTCGGGTTGTGTTCGATGTTTGCTTGATGCAAGAAGAAAACTAAGACTAAAGTTTTTGTAAATATAATTTATTCTCCTGTGACCCTGCCCCACCCTGGTCATGTGACTGTGATAAGGTCAAAGGTCACAGCCAGAGCCCTGCGGCGGCCATGTTGGTTCCACAGGTGAGATTAACAGGGTAAAGGTTAAAGGAACAATTTGACATTTTGATAAATTCCCTGGGTCTGTGTCATCTTACCTTTCATCTCTGTCACTCTTCAGATAGGTCCGGGACCTGGTTAGCTTAGCTTAGCATCAAGACTGGAAGCAGCCATTTAACAAAAGATGTCAAAAGATCAGGTGAAAATTCGTGATTGTTTAGTAAAAAATTAGCTAACACAGCTGAAGGCATCAAAGCTGTTAAATGCTACAGTTTGACTGAGCGCTAATAACATTTATAATGATAATCTGTGATTAGCCTGTAAACTTTAACTGTGGGAGAAACGGGATGATTTCATTAGATCACCTTTCGCATGCTAACACAACTTAACTTTAAATCTTAAAATCGAACCGCTTAGCATATCAGAAAATACCAGCAGTTACTTTACCCCCATTGAACAGAGCTAGGCTAACAGTTCCCCCCTGCTTTCAGTCTTTGTGCTAAGCTAGGATAACACATGTTTCTGTGATATCCATCTGAAACCAGTGACTCTACAAAATGTTGAATTCTTCCTGAGTCGCTGTGGTGCTCGGCCTGTACGCAGCTCTGGTTGTCACAGTGTGATTTCAGCGTGTTCTTGGTATGTACGAGGACTCGGCGTGTCGTCCTCTCGTCCCCCAGTGGAAGGAAATGGCCTGAAACTCATCCTCCGAGTCGTCATCAGGGGAAAATCTTTCCATCTGATTTGAGCAATCGATGTTTGTTTTAGGTTTGTTTGAGTTTAACTTTTTTTTCTGTTGCAAGAAACATTTGAAGACCGGTCCCATTTCTGACCGGTCCTAACCGGTTCTAAACAGTTCTAACTGGCCTTGACTGGCTCTAAATGGTCCTCACTAGTTCTAACTGGTCCTGACTGGTCCCAATTGGTTCTAACGAGTTCTAACTGGCCTTGACAGGCTCTAAACAGTTCTGACTGGGCCTGACGGGTTCTAACTGGTTTTAGCTGGTCGTGTTGACACAGCTGAACAGTGGTTTGTTGTATTTTCTCTACATGTATTTGAATTTGTTGAGTTTTCAGGTGAAGGTGAAGTTGTTCATCACATCTATGTTAAGTTTTTAATTGTTTGTCGTGTTTGTTTCTGAACATGACGTCAGTCCGTTTCTCTCAGTTTTACTCGATGAAAGAGATGATGAATAATTTATTATTATATGAGGGACTTTTTTTACATTCTAGCTTTGTGGGTAATTTAGCAAAAATTGAAGGTTTGCTCAAATGTTTTCCCGTTACCACAAGCTAGCATTAGCTTCTGGTCAAAACAACTTGCTCACAGTAAATTGTTGAAGTGATGATGATGTGGTGATGAAAATGATGATGATGATGAGATGATGATGAAAATGTCGTTGGTTTGTTTTTCATGTTTTAAATTTTGTACTTCCTGGTCGACCTGATGCTGGTGACGCTGTTTGTCCGTCGCTGTGATGTTACATCAGTTTCCATCTTTTCAGACCACGTGAGTGTGAGACTTCCTGTTCCTGTCAGAAGCTGCTGTTACCTGAGGGTCATTAACCAGACGTCAGGGTTCAGGTGATCGGTTGTTATCTGACACAAAACAACCACAGGCATGAAGCAGCCGCCGTCACCACGGAGACCATCAGAACAGGCTGAAACATGCATGAAACTGTCACTGTTCATATGTTGGCATGTGGAATAGAAACCTTAACAAACCTAAATCTACATGCGTCTAATACGGCCGTCAAAGAACCAATCAGAGGAGACTAGGTGGTGATGTCATGTAATTGAATGACATCTTTTTTTCGTGACCAGAGCGCTCACCCCACTGACTTCTCGTTAGAGGAACTGGGGGTTTCTGGAGCAGCATGTTACCATGGTGACCTCCAGGTTCCCTGAGCCTCATTCTCCTATGCTGGTTTCACTGTTGTCATAGCAACCACTAGACGTTAGTTACCATGACAACAGTATCACCAGCACCTCTCTTTTCTCTCTGTGGGTGTAACAGCAGCATGTTTGTGGACTCTTCGTCTTCCTGTTGTACTTCTGGTACCTAGTTATCATTGATTATTGATTATGGATTGATTGCAGGTTATTGGTTAGTGGCCGGCCACTACCTTCCATTCTGTCCACGTCTGTTTCCCATCATGCAGTTCTGTAAGAAAATAACATGAGAAATGTTTATGAGGTTATAAATGAAATAAAAAGATGAAAACGGTCTGCAAGTACTTTTACTGCCTGACTCGACTTTATTAGTAATAGTACAAATTTTTAAAACTTTATAAATAACAATATGCATGAATTGATTTTTCACTTGATTTAATTTATAACTAGTAAAGCCAAACAACATATTTTCCTAGGAGAGGGATAATTCAGAATCGAGTGGGAACAATCTTCTGGAACCAGTTGACAAATGAACAGAACACTTTTTTATCCTGTGATAAAAATGATGAATCAGTTTGAAAGTCACTTTCTTGATCTTATTTACAATTAGATATTCAGAGGGAGTCCAGATCAGCACTGAAGGTTACTGCTGTAGGAACTCGTAATAACAATTTCATTTAGAAATAAATCAAGTTATGATTGTTCATTTTAGAGGAAAAACTGATTCGACCAACATGAGAACCAACAGGATCCAGTTCAGAGGACCTGTTGGATCCAGTTCAGAGGATCAACAGGATCCAGTTCAGAGGACCTGTTGGATCCAGTTCAGAGGATCAACAGGATCCAGTTCAGAGGACCTGTTGGATCCAGTTCAGAGGATCAACAGGATCCAGTTCAGAGGACCTGTTGGATCCAGTTCAGAGGTCTCAGTGTTTCCAGAGGAGCTGCAGCACAAACGTATTTGTTGAATTCAAAGTTAAATGATGTTTGACTGTCTGTGACGTCAGCTGTCTGATGAAACACCGCCCTCCCTGATTGGTCGGCTCTCCTGTCACTCTGAGCGCAGCCGATCAGCTGGAGTGACGTCACCACACCCCACCCCCAACTTCCCGTAAACCTCACAGACCAAAACAAACAAGATGGCTGCCCCGCCCCCGCAGCAGCCGCTCATTGGCTGTCAGAGAATACTGCCTGATTCCTATTGGTCGGCGGTGAGCAGGGCAGACGATGATTGGTCAGTGTGTGTGCGTCTGTGTGTGTGTGTGTGTGTGTGTGTGATCTGTGAGTTGCGTGTCTGTTGCTTCTCAGGGGGCGGACTTGAACCTGAGACTGGACCTGGTGCTGGTTCTGCTCCTGGTCCGGCTCGGTGGATCAGTCCAGTTTTTGCCCGCGGAATCTTCTGTGCCTCCGGGGAGATGTCAGGTGTCACCTCGGACCAGGTCCTGAACCGAGCCGGAGCCGGGCCGGAGCGGCAGGAGGCCGGGATCCTGCAGCCGCAGACCGTGTTTGTCATCCTGGACTCGGCTGAAACACTCAATCTGCTCCGGTGAGTCCGGGAGTCCCGTTACTTCTGCTGCGCTGAGCCTCTGAACCAGAACCTTCAACAGATGAGTGTCTCAGCAGCTCGAGGACTCGTGTCCTCAGCAGGACTGAACCCAGGACTGAACCCAGGACTGAAACCAGGACTGAACCCAGGACTTAAACCAGACTGAACCCAGGACTTAAACCAGGACTAGAAACCAGGACTGAAACCCAGGACTTAAACCAGGACTGAACCCAGGACTTAAACCAGGACTGAACCCAGGACTTAACCAGGACTGAAACCAGGACTGAAACCAGGACTGAACCCAGGACTTAAACCAGGACTGAACCCAGGACTGAAACCAGGACTGAACCCAGGACTGAAACCAGGACTGAAACCAGGACTGAAACCAGGACTTAAACCAGGACTGAACCCAGGACTTAAACCAGGACTGAACCCAGGACTGAAACCAGGACTGAACCCAGGACTGAACCCAGGACTGAAACCAGGGTTCACATGTTTCTGCTCAAATCGGCTCATTCAACTTCCAACATTTCGCTTTATTCTTAATATGTCAAGTGAAATTAACTACGAGATAATAAACGTCCTTTTCTTATTTGAATAAATATTTAAATTCAGTTAGATTTATTTTGAAGATGAACTTTGACAGTAAAGTGCAAACACGTTGAATAGAGACGAGCTGATTCATGTGAAGATGATGAAGATGAAGATGAAGATCAGAATCAGTCACTTCATGTTTCTCTCTGTTAAATCTCATCTTTAAACAAACTTGATACTTTCAAAAGAAATGAAAGTGACATTTATTTACGAAAATTTAAAATCACTTCAAACTCGTTTAGAATAAAATTTCTAACACTTTGATGAGATAAAGTGATGAATGGAGTCTGAGGTTGTTGATGTTACTGTTTGAACTTTGACCTCTGATCCTCTTTTCCTCCTGCAATGAGTCATTCAAGATTAACACACACACACACACACACACACACACACACACACACACACACAAACTGGTCTCTCTGCAATTTTGAGGACACAACACACACTGGTAGGTATTTTTCCAGTGGAAACAGCCAGACGAGAATTGTCTTCATCAGTGTTGCTCCACCACCACACCCTGCTCACACTCACACTCACGCACACACACACACACACACACACACACACACACACAACAGTGTTGAGTTCAGCCAGTTGTTTTTCCAGATGTTTTAGCTGCTTCATGTTTTACAGTGTTAAGCTGAGTCTCCTCACATTCTCCTTTTATTTTCCTCTAATCCGAGCCAGCTGTCAAACTCATGACTCAGCAGCTGTTTGAAATTTCCCCCTGGAAACTTCGTTGTTGAACCTGACAGTCAAAACTCAGGGCAGATATCCAGATGTTCCTGCATCATGTGATCGTGTGGCGTGACGTGGTCAGTAAACAGGAAGCTATGGTCATGTGATCACCTAAGTGAGGTGAAGGTGATCTGTCACATCAGAATAATAACCAAGAAGAATCAATAATCCTCAGCTGACAGAATTCAGTTTGTACTCGTGCTGTGACGTCAGAACCTCTGAGGTCACAATCTGATTGGCTCTGTCTCCGTCTGTCAGGGTGGAGTCTGGGATTGTCGCTGACATCGAGGTTGACAATTTGTTGCCTTCAGGCTGCGATGCCTTCTACGAGATCAAGAGTCAGCCAATCAGCATCAGGTTACACACACACACACACACACACAAGTCTGACTTCTGTCTCTGAATCAGTTCAGGATCAAAATGATGTCACAAGATCAGAGATGATGATGTCATCATCTTTCCTTCTCTCCTCAGTACATCAGCAGCAGCTTCCTCCCCTTCCTCATCGTCATCTTCCTCACTGACGTCGGTGATGTCATCCAGGTATCACACGCACACACATACTTCTTTACTGTCTGTTTCTCTTCTATGAAATAAAGTTGTAGCTACTCTCCTCCTCTCCTCTCTCTCCTCTCCTCTCCTCTCCTCTCCCTCTCCTCCCTCCTCCTCTCCTCTCCTCTCCTCTCCTCTCCTCTCCTCTCCTCTCCTCCTCCTCTCCCTCCTCTCCTCTCCTCTCTCTCCTCTCCTCCCTCTCTCTCCTCCTCTCCTCTCCTCTCCCTCTCCTCCTCTCCTCTCCTCTCCTCTCCTCCTCCCCTCCTCCTCCTCCCTCTCTCTTCTCTCCTCCTGCAGGGTGTTGATGCGTCAGGACCTGATGCGTCAGCAAACTCTGGAGGCGGAGTTTAAGGAGGCGCAGCAACATCATCATCAGTTTCGCTCCTCTGACTCCTCGTTGCCTGTCTCTGTGTCGTCCTCCTGCAAACCTCCTGCTCAGGTTCCTGTGGAGGTGCTAAAGGTAGGAGGAGGAGGAGGAGGAGGAGGAGGTGAAAACAGACTGTGAGTGTCCTCCATTTGCCCTCATGCACCTGTGTGCCCCTCAGGTGCAGACTCACCTGGAGAACCCGACCAGGTATCACATCCAGCAGGCTCAGAGGCAGCAGGTGCGTCAGTATCTCTGCACCACTCAGACAACCATCGCCCCCAGGACAGCCAATCACAGGCCATCTGAACTGTCATCAAGCCACTCCCCCCAGCTGGGTTGTGCCCCCGGACCTCAGCCAGGAGATGGCACACAGGAAGTAAGAAATATAAATAATAAAAGATATACTGTAAATATACGGCTGAACAAGAAG
This sequence comes from Hippoglossus stenolepis, assembly GCF_022539355.2. Taxonomy (NCBI): domain Eukaryota; kingdom Metazoa; phylum Chordata; class Actinopteri; order Pleuronectiformes; family Pleuronectidae; genus Hippoglossus; species Hippoglossus stenolepis. The sequence continues at coordinate 1,705,220 of NC_061488.1, forward strand.
TAACACGTACATACACAATATACACAAACCTCATCTGTCCTCTGATTGGTTCATTAAGGTGGAAGAGACCGTCATTAATGACATCATCAGCCTGGAATCGAGCCTCAACGACGAATTTCTGACGCTGATTGACTCCGGACTACAGCTCGCCAACACGGTAACACGCGTGCACACACACGTGCACAAACTAACATGCACTCCGAATAAAGATAAGTGAAAAGTGGATCAAGGTTAGATCAAATCTGGATTAAGACTGGATTATATCTGGTTTTAACCAGGTTTAAAACTGGATTAAAGATGGATTCAATCTGGTTAGAAACTGGTTTAAAATTGGGTTAAGGCTGGTTTGAAACAGGATTAAAACTTGATTTAGGCTTGAAACTGGATTCAGTCTAGATTAAAACTAGATTTAAAATGGTTTCCATTCGTTTTGAATCTGGATTAAGGCTGAATTAAATGTGGATTAAGACTGGATTAAATCTGGTTTAAAACAGGTTTAAAACTGGATTTAAAATAGATTAAAGCTGGATTAAAGATAATCTGGTCAATCTGGTTGGAAACTGGTTTATAATTGGGTTTAGGCTGGTTTGAAACAGGATTAAAACTTGATTTAGGATTGAAACTGGATTCAGTCTAGAATAAGGCTGGATTAAATATGGTTTTAAACTTAATTGAGGCTGGATTAAAACTAGATTTAAAATTAGTTTACATCTGTTCTGAAACTGGTTTAAATCTGGATTAAATATAGATTATGGTTTGAATAAAAACTGGTTAAAAGATGCCTGCAGATCTGTATTGGGGAGTTTCTGCTCCAGCAATGTGTGTGTGTGTGTGTGTGTGTGTGTGTGTGTGTGTGTGTGTGTGTGTGTGTGTGTGTGTGTGTGTGTGTGTGTGTGTGTGTGTGTGTGTGTGTGTGTGTGTGTGTGTGTGTGAGGCTGATAATGAAACACTGGGAGGGTTTTTAGTTTTTTTCTTAAAGAGACGTTTCCTCATTTTTCAACAGTCGAGCAAAGAGAAAGGGAAGCTGCTCTGCTGCTCTGCTGCTCTGCTGCTCTGCTGCTGACTGTGTGTGAGAGAGTGTGTGTGTTACTGAGTGCATGGATTCATGTGTGTATGTCTGTGAATGTGTGTTGGTGTGAAATCAAAGATGAGGATTTTAGTTTTACTGCCAGACCATGAGAAGAGGAGGATTAAATCTGAGGTAAAATGTTTGTCTTGTTGTTTCAGGTCAGTTTGAGCTGTGACCTCTGACCTCTCTGCAGAGGAGTGAAGTTAAATAACGTGTCGTCAGCATAACGTATTATATAAAGTGATCAGAGTTGTACTGACGGTGACAGGATGTAATTGGATCAATATTATTGATGCATTAACATGTGAACAGTAACAGTTGAATGTAACAGACGAGTCAAACCAGAACGATATAAACATGTTTTATTTTCAGTTTAAACTCTGACTCCTCTGTCACACAAACATTTATTGTGGAAATGAAAAAACATAGAACCACTGCCCCACAGAGAGTAACTGGAGAAAAGGGTTCAGTTTGATCTTTTCTTACTCGCTGTGTTATCTATTCAGACTCACCCATTTTCATACTTTATTCTTTTTAGTCTTTGTTATTGTAACTTTGGAGAAATATCCTGCACAAGAATTTCCTTCAGGATCAATAAAGTTATTTTCTTATTTTAAAACTGAGGCTGACAGAAATGAGGGTTTAAACTTTTTAGACTCAGTGAATAAACATCCTCAATTTATGTATTTAGACGAAACTGTAACGCTACGAGAAACTTCCAGTTAACAGACTGTCCGCTGCCACGTTCGCCGGCAGAAGGTTCTACATGAGTTAACATGACGCTGTTTAAATTTAATTTAAATCGTAATCACATGGTGGCGCCAGAGAGCGGGGTAGAGGAGCGGAGACAAATATTCATGCCTCAAAAACTAAACATGTTCATAGTTTTTTCAATTTTATTAAAAAACATTTTTGGTATTTAAAAATGTTTTGACCCAGTTTCAGTACTTTAATCATTTGTTATGGTTTATTGACTTACGGAAGTTTTTCATTTAGGTTGTACAGATTTTAGAGACACTGCAGGAATATTTCTACTGCAGAGGTCAGAGGATTAATAATTAGATCAATGAAACGTCAACTCACAATAAATAATCTAAATATGTGATGTAAAATTGGCTAAGAGAAATCCAGAAACACTGAGATGTCTATCTGTTTGTAGTAAATTCTTTAACATGATGTTTTCCTTGAGTCAGACGTGAATCTGTTGTTTCCCTGTAACTCCTGTTCAGTGTGACTGTGTGTGTGTGTGTGTGTGTGTGAGCAGGACGCAGCTCTTATCATTTCTTGTTCGATCAGCAGATTCCACTGAGCAACATGAACTGACCTCAGATCAGAGCTGTCACACAAAGAACTGCTCTGGAAACCAGTTTGATTTAAAAGCCACATTCTGACGACGCTGACATTATTTGTCTTCATGATGATTCTTAAAAAAACTGAAAAGTCTGATGAACTGATCACATGAGAATTACACGACAGCATTTCTTCTCTCATTTCTTCGGACAGATTTCATTCAAATTACAACATTCTATATTTCAGAGACGTTGATTCTGTGTTTTGATTGGTCCGTTTCAGCTGCCTGTCTCTGGGACGATGCTGGACGTTTACAGCAGCAATGGAGGGATGGCCACGCCGGCCATCACCGTTAGCAACAGTTGCCCGGCCGAGCTTCACGCCATCAAGACCGAGCTGTTCGGTGAGTGACCGACGCCGTGAAGCGGCGACTTCTGCACAGTTTAACTCATTGGACATTAAAAGTGTGCAGAGCTGGCTTCTCATTGGCTCACACCAGTTCTGAGGTTACAGCTCAGAGAGTGAAGCCCCTCCCCCGTGTTTCCCTGTTTTCTGCTGCAAAATCTGTTCTTCTTCATTTTGATGAGTCAACACCACGACTTCCTGTGGACGAACCCACACACACACACACACACACACTCAGCATCCAGTCGTATTTTTCCACATCATCAGTTCCCACTTCCTGTTCAGTCAACATGAACGTCTTCCTCAACAGAAACTGCAGTTTGTCATTTTCAAGTTACTGTGACTGAACTTTTAAAAATCTTTTCTCTCATGAAAACAAAATTACAAACTAAATAAATTCACTGACGTCTTACATGTAAAAATATTATTACACAACAAAGTAGAAACTGTAGCTTAATGAAAATATTAAAACTAAAGTTCCACCAGTTAGTGTTTTCCAGAGTTTTCAGTCATCACATGGTCTTCATGGACATGGACTCATGTCCAGGACGTTTAATGTCCAGGACGTTAAAGTCATTGTCGTCTTCAAACCGACTAAATAAAGTTAATTGTAAAAAAAAAAGTAAGTGGCCCCACAGTGTTGACAAATTAAATATTTATCTTTTTATTGTTGCTTCTGAAACTTTCATGCTAAAAGATTTCCTCACATTCCAACCGGCTGCCTCATTCTGTCCAAGGTCATTCATCCAGATTTCCTTTCTCTACACATGTGAAATGTTTTATTTCTCCACACCGGCGCCACCTGGTGGCTGCAGGCATAATGTTTTCAGGTTGTCTCATTCTTGTGAACTCGATATGTCAGGAAAACCTGGAGGGAGCGATAATTCTAATTTAAATATATTTAACTCTGTTGTTGTAGACGTGGAGACAAAAACTCTGATCAAAGAGAGACAGAAGAAGGACAACCACAACCTCAGTGAGTTCTGATGAGCACTGCAATCAAGACTGAATGATAATAATGATAATAATGATAATAATGATAATAATGATAATAATGATGTTGTTTCTGTTTCAGTCGAGAGGAGGAGGAGGTTCAACATCAACGACCGCATCAAAGAACTCGGAGCGCTGATCCCCAAATCCACCGACCTGTCAGTAAACACTTAACAAACAACACTGTATGTCTCACTGTGCTGGTTGGTGTTGTGTGTTAACGAGGCGTGGCCTGTGATTGGCTGATCAGGGAGATGAGGTGGAACAAAGGGACCATCCTGAGGGCGTCGGTGGATTACATCCGCAAAATGCAGAAAGAACAGCAGAGGGCGCGAGAGATGGAGGAGAGACAGAAGAGGCTGGAGAACGCCAACCACTCACTGCTGCTCCGCATACAGGTGAGGAGGGGGAGGAGCTTCACCATGTATTTCTCCTTCCGTCTCTTTTTGCACCAATCGAGAGGAGGATGTGATGTGAGCTGGAAAGAGATCAGATCTCAGTGGGTTAATGCCAGGTGTGAATGAGAGCAGGATAAATCACATCTGGATAGAAACGCATTATAGTGGTGCAGGTGTGAACAGATCCCACCTGGATACAGATGTGTTTGACTGGTGCAGGTGTGAAAGGGGTCTCTAACCTCTGAACTCTGACGTGAATAATCTTCTTTTTGTAGGAGCTGGAGCTCCAGGCTCGTCTCCATGGCCTCACCTCCTCCTCTTCCTCGCCTCCCTCCGCCTCCTCCTCTTCTACTCTTCTCTCCCCCACTCTGCCTCACCCCTTCTCCTCCCTGGCGACTCCCTCCCTGGATCTGGACGCCCTGAGCTTTGTGGAGCTGGACGAGCCTCGGGGAGCCTCCACTGTCTTCTCTGCCGACCTGATGGCAGACGTGGGGCTGACGGAGCTCCACAGCCTGGGAGACATCCTGATGCAGGAGGGGGGAGGAAGGGGAGGAGGGGTGATGTCTGACCCCCTGCTGTCCTGTGGAGCCTCTAAGAGCAGCAGCAGGAGGAGCAGCTTCAGCATGGACGAGGACCTCTGATGACATCATCACGTACGCAGGGATCTTATTGGCCAGAGGCGGGACTCAGACCAGAGATTTTTTAAATGTTCATCTTTTAATAGAAATAGTATTCATCAAAATGAACAGAATATAAAAGCGATGTCACAGGGAGCAAATGTGTCCTACAGTGTAACCGTGGTAACCACTGTGAGCCTGTCAGTTACACCAAGGTTTTTCCATGGTAACTGTTCTAACTGTGTGTGTGTGTGTGTGTGTGTGTGTGTGTGTGTGTGTGTGTGTGTGTGTGTGTGTGTGTGTGTGTGTGTGTGTGTGTGTGTGTGTGTGTGTGTGTGTGTGTGTGTGTGTGTGTGTGTGTGTGAGAGAGAGAGAAACAGTGTCACCATGGTAACCAGGAGGTGTCCATTACCAGTTTGCCCATGAAAACCAACATGTCCTCCAGCATCACTTAGGTAACCATGGTAACTACTGTGTCTTCCAGTGCTCCCATTGTCACCAGTGTCACCATGGCGACAGCTGTGCTGTTTCATCCTCGTCAACATCAGCCCAGAAACAGACCAGAAGCAAATCGTCTATTACTGAAATAACTCGCAGCTGATTGGTCAGTAGAGCAGCAGCTGATCAATAACTGGTTGATAACAGTTCGGTTAAAATTATCTATATATCTATATATCTATAGATAGATATATCTATAGATATATAGATATATATTTATTATTTTTACAAATGGAATTTTTTCCCCCCGAAAATCTTTTAAAGGAGCTCTATATGTGAGCTATGTAAATGTTTGCTACATAGCTAATATTAGCTAACGTTAGCATTTGCAGCTCGACAAGTTCTGGTGAAGTGTTTTCTTCCACTGAAGTTAGCATGCTAACCAGCTAGCTGCAGCCCGGCTGCTGCTCAGAGGACGTGTTATGGCTTAGACTTTAAACACAATAATGGCTGAAGTACACAGCTAATGCTATCATTAGCTTTGTGCTGATTCAGAATCTTTCACATGTGGCACAGATTCCTGTAGCCACGCCTCCATCTGTGACATCACAGCAGGTACCTCACCTGGACTCAGGACTCAGAATCTAGAACCACTGTGTTGGAGACAGGAAACGTAATGATCCTCTGTTCTGGTCTCAGTCAAAGGAATGTTACACATATATTACAGCAGAGTTCATCTTCGTTCTGGAGAGAGGCTTCATCCACATTTATAATGATCAACGTACAGAATCAGTTTTATAAAATCAACTTTATCAATTCATTTTACATTAAATAGATCAAAAGTCCCGATATTTGTTGACATTTAGGAAAATAAAAGCAGCTGAATTGACTCTTTGAACCCAGTGATGTTCCAGAACAGAGATCCAGCCACAACATGCCTGTGGTGTAGCTCCAGTTACCATAGTAACGACAGCTTCATGAAGAAGGGATTCATTTCATGTTCATGTAAATGTCTGTAGTCTCGGTTTTTATAGATCAAACTTTTATATCGAAATAAATTCATGACAATCATGGTGGTTGTGTCTGTGTGTTTCCTCAGGCAGATTACAACTCTTCAGTTTGAACACCAGGGGGCAGTATCAGCACTTAAAAGCTTAAATTAGTCTTTTTCCGTCATGTTTCTGATCACAACATTTCAGAATCATCTCTCATGTCCGTGATACTGGATCTGGACTGTGTGTGGTTGGGTTCGTCTCTTTGATGTTGCTCGTCCCGGAGGTCAGAGGTCAGGTGGAGTTGTCATCACAGTGATTTCCTGTTTCCTGTTTGGATGTCCTGGCACATAGTTTCAACAAACACGCACTTCCTGTCCCAGCAGGACCCACTTCCTGTCAGTCAGGTTTACTTCTGTCGTCGCTCAGAGCTGCACATGGACACAAGTAGTAGTCTGAGAGTAATCTGATTACATGTATGCACGTTACACTGGCACATGTTGATCTTCACATTGTAGCTTTAACTTTTGTCGTCATGATAATAAGAATCATTTAAAACATGAGGAAGTCAAAGTGACTTTGAGGACGTGGGTCCACACGGAGACGCCATCACAGTCACCATCATGTCCATCATGTGACATGAAGATCAGAGTTATGATGTCATCAGTCCTCCTGGTCTGGTTCAGTGTCTGTGACCTCATCTTGTAGTCCGTCTCTGATTGGCTGGTCTACGAGGGGAAGCAGATGGAGCAGCACTCCAGACAGATCTCCATGCACTCGGACGAGCCACAGCAGTCCTCCAGTATCCCACAATCCAACACGGCTTGACAGGCGTCCTCCGTACAGGCCGCCTCCCCCGCCACCTCCACGCAGCAGCAGCAGCAACCATCAGCGGCGTTGCAGCACCCGGCCCCACCCACTCCGCACGCTAGACACTCCCCCACCGCGAAACACATGGACAGCGTCTCGCAGAACAGACAGGCCAGGAGACAGTGAACGCAGCAATCTGTAGAGAGAGAGACAGACCAGGGGACAGTGAACACATCAGACTGTAGAGACAGAGACAGACAGAGACAGGCCAGGAGACAGTGAACGCAGCAATCTGTAGAGACAGAGACAGACAGAGACAGGCCAGGAGACAGTGAACACATCAGTCTGTAGAGGCACAGACAGACAGAGACAGGCCAGGAGACAGTGAACGCAGCAATCTGTAGAGACAGAGACAGGCCAGGAGACAGTGAACACATCAGTCTGTAGAGACAGAGACAGACCAGGGGACAGTGAACACATCAGTCTGTAGAGACAGAGACAGACAGAGACAGACCAGGGGACAGTGAACACATCAGTCTGTAGAGACAGAGACAGACAGAGACAGACCAGGGGACAGTGAACACATCAGTCTGTAGAGACAGAGACAGACCAGGGGACAGTGAACACATCAGTCTGTAGAGACAGAGACAGGCAGAGACAGACCAGGGGACAGTGAACACATCTGTCTGTAGGGACAGAGACAGACGGAGACAGTGAACACATCAGACTGTAGAGACAGACAGACAGAGACAGACCAGGGGACAGTGAACACATCAGTCTGTAGAGACAGACAGAGACAGACCAGGGGACAGTGAACACAACAGTCTGTAGAGACAGAGACAGACAGAGACAGACCAGGGGACAGTGAACACATCAGTCTGTAGAGACAGACAGAGACAGACCAGGGGACAGTGAACACATCTGTCTGTAAGGACAGAGACAGACCAGGGGACAGTGAACACATCAGTCTGTAGAGACAGACAGAGACAGACCAGGGGACAGTGAAAACATCAGACTGTAGAGACAGAGACAGACAGAGACAGACCAGGAGACAGTGAACACATCAGACTGTAGAGACAGACACAGACAGAGACAGACCAGGAGACAGTGAACACAGCAGTTGATGTTTGAACAGGAGTCAGATGAGCAGGAGGGTGGAGTCGACAGACTGTGAGTGTCTGACAGAGATAAACAGAACGTCCAGAAGATAAACTGACATGCGTCTGTAACTGTCTGTCGTCATCATGAATTATCAACGAGATATAAACCGCTGCACATTTACTAATATTATTGTTGATACCTCCATCATTACACTTTCCTGCTCCTACATCTGAGTCTTCAAACATACACCTTTACATGTTAGACACAGTCTCACATCAGTGAGATGAATCCTCTGAATCTCTAAGGTTCCTACGTCTCCTGTTGAAAGTTTTATGGTTGAAGGTTAAGAACAGAGGATGTTGCACCTTGTTAAGTCGTATGAGCTAAACTGTGATTCATGAATATGGACCGTACAAATAAAATGATTGGTTGATTGATTCCAGAGCTTCTGGTGATGAAGGCTGACGCCTGTGTGGATGAGCTGGAAACAACAACACTGATGTTTCCACAGCAGAGTTTATACGTCATGTCCGGCCTCCTGCTGCTCTACAGGCTCCGCCCCTCGCCTGGATGTTCCCCACATGTTCCTGTTGTTGTGAACGAGTCGGACCCAACAACCTGCAGCTGCTGCTTCACAAACACCAACTACAGGAAATGTCCCTATCTTACAGAGTTTATGTCTGAAAACATCTCGACTGTTGGTAACAGTAATTACGGATGTTAACATGTTACATGTAACCACAGATCAGTGGCCACAGGGGGCGCTGTTGTATATACACCATTACCTCTGCTGAGGAATTTGTTTTTCCCTTTGTCAGTTTGTTTTTAAACTAACGTATGAAAACATCGACTGAGTTATATTCTAGTTGACTCCTACCACATTCCCAGTGACGATGGTCCGGGTCCTCAGGGCGCCGCAGCAGAACCTGGACCAGTTTCCTGGAGTTGACCACACAACCACATGACGACAAAACTACAGACTGAAGCTGATTGGCTCACCATCTCCAGCGACCTCCTTGATGTGGGCAGCGTCGCTTTTTAAGGAGGCGTGGCTTTTAGTGGAGGACAGACGCTTCTGACTGGTGCTCTGATGATGGTGGTGACGATGGTGATGATGATCAAGGCTGCAGCTGTGTCTGTTATAGGTGGATGATGGAGGAGGAGGAGCACGGACAGGACCAGGAGACACTGATGAGTTGTCCACACCTGAGACACAGAGAGATGACATCACAGGTGACATCACAGATGACATCACAAGCGACATGGCGGATGATGAGGTTACCTTTCTGTTTGCGGGGAGCTGTGATGGGGTGGGGGGCCAGCAGTCGAGAGATGTCATTGGTGGAGGAGCTGCCTGTCAAAGAGTCATCACTGAGGTAATCTTCTGACCTATCAGAGAGAGGGGGCGGGGCCTCCTCTGCACAGAAAGGATGTTTAATCACCATGTTATCAAATGCGACTCCCAAACAGCCAATCACAGAGCTTCAGATCACACGGTTCAGAAAACTGATCTTATAGTTCTGATTCCCGTTCAGTTATCATAGCGACCCGCTCATCTTCATATTTTTATGTATAAATGAATCAGATTGTAAACAAGTTAATTACATTTATTAATAATAAATTCTGAGGATTCTGTGGTCGTCACAGTGAACTTTGAACTCTATCCGGATCTTTCCTGAGCCAGAGGTCAGGTGACCTTCAGGTTGTCTCAGCTCACGGTCAAAAACGCAGGGAGTCCCCTCACGCCATCTTCCTGTGCTTCAGGAAGGACGTGGGTCCAAATGTGTGATGTCATCAGAGACATGATGACATCACGATCACTGTCTCACCTGCGTCGTGATGTGGCAGCGTCCCATTTGCTGTCGGCTGACTCGAGATGCATTCCGATTGGTTTGGGTTATGACTGACTCCGCCCTCAGTGGGGTTGGAGATGTGTGATGTCACTTCCATCCTGCTGATGTAACGTGATCATAAAAAGTAATAAGTGGAAATTAATTGAGTACATTTACTTCACTAGATCCATTTTATTGTTCTGTGGACTGACGTCAGATCATTTAAATATCAATCAATCAAACAATTGATGAATCTACTCAGCAGCAAATTAACTCATTACATCAGCTGCACCGGCTGCAACAGCATCATTTATTATATTGTACATTTTTTAAATGATTAATATTAATGATAATGATGATAAACACATTATTCTACGTCATCAGAACTTAACATCAGTAAAAGTTCTGAGTACTTATAATAATATAATAAAAACATTAATGATAATATCCAGTTGTGTTCTACAGCTGTTGACACAAAATAATTATAATGATAATAATAGTAAATGTATTTATTTCAGCTTTAAATGATGAAATTTGTTAATCAAAGAAAAATCTAATAAATTGAAAAGACTGAAATTGAGTTATTATAATAACTCAATTTACTGTGACAGTTATGACTCATTAATGTGAATTAAACTGATCAATGATCAGAGAAGTTAGAAAAAACTAATTGAGTCTGAGTTACATTAATAAGAAACATTTTCTAAATATTTTCAGAATAAACGAAGAAACAAAAAGAATCAAACCTGGTTCTTCTTTCGTTCTTCTTCTTCTTTGTCTCTTTCTCTTAATAAACACTTCGCCGTTTCGTCCGGAGCGCGCACACGCATACGTGTAATCGCCTTCTCCTCCGCTTCCTTTAAATACATACACACACACACACACACACACACACACACACACACACACACACACACACACACACACACACACACACACACTCGTGGGTCCGGTGTGTATTTATTATTGTAAATTAATGTTAAAAATGACTTGAAACTGACTGATCGGTTGTGATGATCGATAATAAATGTACTGATCAGTGATGATCATGAAGAAGAAGAAGAAGTGATGAGGCGGAAGCAGCAGATAAACCTTGTACAGTTATTTTTAATACTTTTATTTTGAAAGAATAAAATAGTCACAGACTTGTTTCACGTATTTTCTGACCAAATCAATATTTCAGTTTTCACCTGTGAAAATAATAAAGAGCGAAACACGAGAGATGGAATATTCTGGATTATTATTGATTATTATTGATCAGATTATTACTGGATTCTTACTTGTGGCGTCGCTCACTGACGTGGTTCTGTGTTCCGGTGCTGCCCCCTGTTGCACAGACAGAGAAGTGCAGCAGTGTCAGTCAGGCCTGTAGGTGTCGCTTTATTTCCCGCACAGAGAAGAAGAAGAAGAAGAGAGTGAAGATGAAGATGATGATGATGAAGATGGTGATGAGGAGGGTGAGACAAAGAGTCTCCTGCAGATCTGATGGGAAATAAAAAGGCTCTGAGGGGACAGATGGAGGTGAAGGTCTGACTCTACGTCATCATGGTGAGTGTGACGTCTCATCTTCCCTGTGATGCACGAGACTAACGGAGTCTGTGAGCGGAGGGTCCGGACCCGCAGACCCGGTCTGATGGGGTCTGGGTTTGTCGTTAGTGATGTGGTTTCTGATCCGGGTCTCTTGTGCAGAGAAAAACCTTTTTATTTGTCTGGACCTGTCGAGTTCTCCTCATGAGTCTGATCCAGACCTGGTCTGATGGGATCCGGGTCTCTGAAGTCCACTTCTTTGTCCAGCTCAGGTCACAGATCCTGGTCTAATGTTTGTCTGGACAGAAATACAAACTGTGAAATCGCCCTTTAAGTTTGTAGTTTGTTCTCCTGAGGTCTGGACTGCGATCCAGGATCTGTGGTTATCCAGGTAACATCAGGTTTAATAATAAATCACCATGGTAACTGATGATGAACCACTAAAGTTAGGGAGCAATGATCGAACTACGGACCAATCAGATCACTGCAGACCTGAGGAGAAATAAAAACCTTTGATGTTTTATTAAAAATGATCCAAACACTGTTTATTATTTCTCATCATGATAAATGAACATTTGAGTCGGACTGAGCTCGTCACATCTTCACGTCTCCTCGGTTTCAGCAGCAGAAACAGTCTGACGTCACTTTTATCTGCATCACACGTTTATAATAGTTTATTTATCATCAGACAAAATGAACTGAGTTACAACTCTAATAAAATGAATGTTTATTTAGAGTTAATCTTTAGTTTTTTACATAATAGTGTGAATTCATATCTACTGTTTCCTTTCTTCTCATGTGATCATTGTTTGTGTGTCACTTTGTTCAACATCACTTTTGTTTGTAGCTGTTACTGAAGCTACCAGCAGGTGTCAGTGTTTCTTCTTTATATATTAAGATCTTAATGGTTCGGACGATGTTCGTAAGTAACGACGCCTCCTCTGCTACATGAACACGCTCGTAGCTGGATAAGAGTTTCCAGTTGAGAACCAGCTTCATCTGTTCTCAGGACGATGTCAGGTTCAGTGAAGCCGGATAAAGAAAACAGATCCTGGATATGTTGAACTCACTTCATCTGTTTCATGTTTGTTGTGTTTCAGTCTGAGGAGGCAGCAGCAGAGCCAGGCCCTGAAGAGGAGGAGGGAGGACGTGAAGATGAAGGTGAAGAGGGAGGAAGAGGAGGACCACGGGTTGCCTTGGAAACCCGCAACTCCCCTGTTTACTGCATCTGCAGGAAGCCAGACATCAACTGTTTCATGATGTAAATAAAGTTTTTACAAAATGTTTTAAACAACAGACAAGTTCTTGAAAACTAACCTGTCTCTCTCTCTCTGTACCTGTATGTCTCTACCTGTCTCTCTGTACCTGTCTCTCTGTCCCTTTCTCTCTCTACCTCTCTCTCTCATCGTCTCACCTGTTCTCTACCTGTCTCTCTGTACCTCTCTCTCTCTACCTGTCTGTCTCTACCTCTCTCTCTCTACCTGTATGTCTCTACCTGTCTCTCTGTACCTGTCTCTCTGTCCCTTTCTCTCTCTACCTCTCTCTCTCTACCTGTCTGTCTCTACCTGTCTGTCTCTACCTGTTCTCTGTCCCTCTCTCTCTCTACCTGTCTGTCTCTACCTCTCTCTCTCTACCTGTATGTCTCTACCTGTCTCTCTGTACCTGTCTCTCTGTCCCTTTCTCTCTCTACCTCTCTCTCTACCTGTCTGTCTCTACCTCTCTCTCTCTACCTGTATGTCTCTACCTGTCTCTCTGTACCTGTCTCTCTGTCCCTTTCTCTCTCTACCTCTCTCTCTCTACCTGTCTGTCTCTACCTTTCTCTCTGTACCTGTCTCTCTCTACCTGTCTGTCTCTACCTGTCTCTCTGTCCCTCTCTCTCTCTACCTGTCTGTCTCTACCTCTCTCTCTCTACCTGTCTCTCTGTCCCTCCCTCTCTCTACCTGTCTGTGTGACAGAGGGTGCGACAGCTGTTCTGAGTGGTTTCATGGAAACTGTATTGGAGTTTCAGAGAAAGCAGCTAAAGCCATCAGAGTGTGGTACTGTCCGTCCTGCAGAGGTCAGTGTTCTCTCATATCTGCTAACGTATCAGTCAGTGTTAGCTGTCAGTTAGCCATCAGCTGTCAGTTAGCCATCAGCTGTCAGTTAGCCATCAGCTGTCAGTTAGCCATCAGCTGTCAGTTAACCATCAGCTGTCAGTTAGCCATCAGCTGTCAGTTAACCATCAGCTGTCAGTTAACCATCAGCTGTCAGTTAACCATCAGCTGTCAGTTAGCCATCAGCTGTCCGTTAACCATCAGCTGTCAGTTAACCATCATCTGTCGTTAACCATCAGCTGTCAGTTAACCATCAGCGTGTTAACCATCAGCTCAGTTAACCATCATCTGTCTTAACCATCAGCTGTCAGTTAACCATCAGCTGTCAGTTAACCATCATCAGTCAGTTAACCATCATCTGTCAGTTAACCATCAGCTGTACAGTTGTCAGCTGTCAGTTAACCATCAGCTGTCAGTTAACCATCAGCTGTCAGTTAACCATCATCTGTCAGTTAGCCATCAGCTGTCAGTTAACCATCAGCTGTCAGTTAACCATCAGCTGTCAGTTACCGTCAGCTGTCCGTAACCATAGCTGTCAGTTGCGTCCTTTAACCATCAGCTGTCAGTTAACCATCATCTGTCAGTTAACCATCGCTGTCGTTAACCATCAGCTGTCAGTTAACCATCATCAGTCAGTTAACCATCATCTGTCAGTTAACCATCAGCTGTCAGTTAACCATCAGCTGTCAGTTAACCATCAGCTGTCAGTTGCCGTCAGCTGTCCTTAACCATCAGCTGTCAGTTAACCATCATCTGTCAGTTAACCATCAGCTGTCAGTTAGCTGTCAGCTGTCAGTTAACCATCATCTGTCAGTTAGCTGTCAGCTGTCAGTTAACCATCATCTGTCAGTTAACCATCAGCTGTCAGTTAGCTGTCAGCTGTCAGTTAACCATCAGCTGTCAGTTAACCATCAGCTGTCAGTTAACCATCATCTGTCAGTTAGCCATCAGCTGTCAGTTAACCATCATCTGTCAGTTAACCATCATCTGTCAGTTAACCATCAGCTGTCAGTTAACCATCAGCTGTCAGTTAACCATCATCAGTCAGTTAACCATCATCTGTCAGTTAACCATCAGCTGTCAGTTAACCATCAGCTGTCAGTTAACCATCAGCTGTCAGTTAGCCGTCAGCTGTCAGTTAACCATCAGCTGTCAGTTAACCATCATCTGTCAGTTAACCATCAGCTGTCGTTAGCTGTCAGCTGTCAGTTAACCATCATCTGTCAGTTAGCTGTCAGCTGTCAGTTAACCATCATCTGTCAGTTAACCATCAGCTGTCAGTTAGCTGTCAGCTGTCAGTTAACATCAGCTGTCAGTTAACCATCAGCTGTCAGTCCATCATCTGTCAGACCATCATCTGTCAGTTAACCATCATCTGTCAGTAACCATCATCTGTCAGTAACCATCATCTGTCAGTTAACCATCATCTGTCAGTTAACCATCATCTGTCAGTTAACCATCAGCTGTCAGTTAACCATCATCTGTCAGTTAGCCATCAGCTGTCAGTTAACCATCAGCTGTCAGTTAGCCATCATCTGTCAGTTAACCATCATCTGTCAGTTAACCATCATCTGTCAGTTAACCATCATCTGTCAGTTAGCCATCAGCTGTCAGTTAACCATCAGCTGTCAGTTAACCATCATCTGTCAGTTAGCCATCAGCTGTCAGTTAACCATCATCTGTCAGTTAGCCGTCAGCTGAATGTTCTGTCTCAGACAGAGACTCGTCTCTGGAGATTAAATACCGTCCGAAGAAGATAAAGGAAAAGGAGGAAAAAGAGGCGGGGCCAGATAGAGACGACAAGCTTGAGGCAGATGGAAGCTCCACCCCCCAACCTAAGATGGACAGGAGGAGGAGCTCTCAGGTAACCAAGCAACTGGACTGGTAGGGGACGGGGCCCACAGGTGACCTGGCAGCCAGGTGGGTGTGTCATAGATCGGCACAGGCAGCAGTTTACATGGATGATTGTGTGTCATAGCTAAAAGTAGCCACACAGCGACTCTTCAGCAGATGTCGGACGAGATCTTGGAGCGACGAGTCTTCTCTGGTCACGTGATCTTTGTTTCTGTTTCAGATCAAGCGTTCGGCCAGGATGTGTGGAGAGTGTGATGCCTGCCTGAGGACGGAGGACTGCGCTCAGTGCGACTTCTGCAAAGACATGAAGAAGTTTGGAGGTCCGAACAAAATCCGACAGAAGTGTAGACTCAGGCAGTGTGAGGTCCGAGCGAGGGTGAGTGGTCACATGAGTGTTTCCTTAACTGAAATCCGGTCCAGACATCCAGTCCAGGTTCTGTTGTTTTGTCAGTTACATGTTTTGGCAGATGATGGTGTTGTGCCATCATGTTTCTTATATTCTGACCCCTGCATAAGACGGTACAGGTGCAGGTTTCCTCTTGTCCTCATACCTGATGCTAGGTACACGTTCCTCTTTCTGAGCAGAAGATGCTTCGGGTCCGAGACGAGGAGATGGCTCGGAGCGGCGCCAGGGGACGAAGCCTTTTGAGGAGAGGGTCAGGGCATCAGACAGAGGATGATGAGGATGATGAGGAGGAAGATGAGGTTTTCAGCGAGAGTGAGCTGGAGCTGTACGAGCAGTACAGAGCTGCCGGATACAGAGACCTGGTCAGTGAGCGTCTCCGACCAATCAACCGTCAGAACAGCCACTTCCTGTCGATTGATGCGTCTTCCTGTTGCAGGTGTGGCACAGCGAGGACGAAGACACTCAGTCGGACTCTCCGAGGAAGAAGGCGGTGAAGGTGAAACACGTGAAGAGACAAGAGAAGAAGACGGAGAAAAAGGTGAGGATGTCATTTAGTCCTCTGATGATGTCACTGATGATGTCACTAACACTCCCATCCTGTCCTGTAGAAGTCTGTGTCCGTTCCTAAAGAGGAGGTGAAGCCAAGGCGCCACAAAGCGAAGCAGCGGCACAGGGAGCGCGTGCGGCACAGCGAGCGAGCCGTAGAGGGCGTGGTCAAAGAGGTGGGCGGGTCCGTGAGGCAGTGTCTGGGTCCAGGATGTGTCGAACCAGCGAGGACCAGCTCTAAATACTGCTCAGAGGACTGTGGGATGAAGCTCGCCGCCAAGTGAGTGAAGATACACCTGAACAACAGGGAAGACAAGGTCGTCTCCTGGACACTGAACACCGTCTTCTTGTCTCTGTTTCAGTCGTATCTACGAGATCTTGCCTCAGAGGATCCAGCAGTGGCAGCAGAGTCCGTGCATTGCAGAGGAGATGGGGCGGAGACAGCTGGAGCGAATCAGGAGGGAACAGCAGGCGGCGAGACTCCGCCTCACACTGATGGAAAAACGTTTTCACGAGCTCGAAGGCATCATCGCCAACGCCAAACTGCAGCAGGTCCAACAGCACGAGGAGGTACGAGACACTGAGTCTGTCTGACCTGTCTGTCTCTCTGTGACCTGCCTGTCTCTTTCTGATCTATCTGTCTCTTTGTGACCTGTCTGTCTCTATCTGACCTGTCTGTCTCTTTCTGAACTGTCTGTCTCTTTCTGATCTGTCTGTGTCTCTGTCTGACCTGTCTGTCTCTCCCCAGGTGACTGAAGGTGATGGTGATGACACTGACCTTCAGATCTTCTGTGTGTCCTGCAGTCACCCCGTCAACCCAAAGGTGGCGCTGAGACACATGGAGAGATGCTATGCTAAGGTCAGTGTCCAGTGTGCAGACATATTTTTTGTCTTCTAACAGAAGGACACCTAAGGACCCTCGTCTCCGGTGGTTGGAGGAGACAGTGGGAGGTCTTAGTGTGACACGGGTGATGACATCACTGTGTACATGTCTCTGGTTTTTAGTTTGGTCCATGTCCCATCTGCTAACATGCAGGTGTTGGGGTTTATGACCTATACTGCAGCCGACCACCAGGGGAAAACATTTTTTGGCTTCACTGCATGGAGCTGTCGTGTCATCCATCTTTATTTACAGTCTATGATGTTGCCACGACTGATACACTGATCACACCTGTCTGTCTCTCTGCCTGTCTCTCTCTCTGCCTGTCTAACAGTATGAGAGTCAGACGTCGTTCGGCTCCATGTACCCAACACGTATAGAAGGGTAAGTCGCCTGTGTGTCTTTCTCATTAGAAAAGTGTTGTTATGGTTGAGTAGACCTTTAAACCTGTCTGTCTCTCATGTGTGTGTCTGTCTCTCAGAGCCACCAGGTTGTTCTGTGATGTGTATAACCCTCAGAGTAAGACGTACTGTAAGCGGCTGCAGGTTTTATGTCCTGAACACTCCAGAGATCCAAAGGTACGTCTCCCTCCACACCAACAGAGGGGGCTGTTTCATTTCTCTCCTCTTTCAAAAAGCTCCTGGAGTTTTTTAATAAAGTTTGAGTCCATTAACTACACTTCCTCTACGTGTTAATTTCACTTCCTCTGCATCCTTATTACACTTCCTCTTCATATTATTAAACTTCCTCTGCATGTTAACCATACTTCCTGTAGACGTTAACCACACTTCCTCCTGTCGGCTGCAGCCTACATCGGCCGTGTAGACCGCGTTGTCTGAACCAAAATCACACGGACCAGTCCTATTGCGTCACCAGCTTGTCCCGCCCTTACAGCCGTCGCCTAGCAACAGAGCTAAAGACAGGAAAGTTCTTTGTTTGGTTAAAAATGTTGAAAAGATGTTTTTTCGAGTGTGTTACGGTAGCTGTTCTGTTGGGTGCTAACTTAAAAAATAGATTCATCCGAGGTTTTTGCCTCTCTTGCTGCCGCCATTACCTCATAACAGTTGAACACAATGAATCATGGGATACGTTGGGCTGGGAAGGATCCATGCATTTGTGGGCCCAGTTTGGAGGAGCCTTGGGACGGGACAGTCTAGTCGCGCTGCTGCGATGCAATCAGTCTTTAAATACAGCCTCCGATGGATGACGCAATCTCAGAGTCTCAGATTCTCCGATTCAAAATCACAGACCTTTATTGACACATTTAATAAGATTCATAGTTTTCAGAAACTGATTCATGTATCAGAGCACAAGATTCTGTCTCTCAACACATCAGGTCCCGGCTGACGAGGTTTGCGGTTGTCCTCTGGTGAAAGACGTCTTCGAGCCGACCGGAGAGTTCTGCCGCGTTTCTAAGAGGAAGTGTAACAAACATTACTGCTGGGAGAAACTGCGCCGAGCAGAGGTCGACCTGGAGAGAGTCCGAGTGGTACGCACCAAAACAACTCTGTCAACATCAGTGACGCCGGCGTCATGGCTACGACTGACCACATGATGTCACTCTCTCTCTGTCAGTGGTACAAACTGGACGAGCTGTTCGAGCAGGAGAGGAACCTGAGGACGGCCATGACCAACCGAGCTGGTTTATTGGCTCTGATACTGCACCAGACGATCCAGCACGACCCAATCACCACTGACCTGCGCTCTGCCAAGGACCGGTAGACAGGTGAAGACAGACAGGTAGAGACTGACAGGTAGACAGGTAGAGACTGAGAGGTGAAGACAGACAGGTAGACAGGTGGAGACAGACAGGTAGAGACAGTCAGGTAGAGACAGACAGGTAGAGACAGTCAGGTAGAGACAGTCAGGTAGGGACTGACAGGTAGAGACAGTCAGGTAGAGACAGACAGGTGGAGACGGACAGGTGGAGACAGACAGGTGGAGACAGACAGGAGGTGTAGAGAGATTAATCTAAACTTCCCTGTGAGGATTTTTTCAGTATTGTGTGTTTTTAATGTTTGTGAGTTTTTCAGAAGCACATTCAAGTGTCTTGTGATTATCACCTCACGTCTCTGTTGTAATTACACACAGACGATCTCATGAATACAAAATAATCCGATCCAGATTGAGATGAATTTAATCATTCAGATCAGAACAAGATGTTTTAGTTCCTTAAATATGACATATGTGTGGAGGTGAGGGGGCTGGGAGAGCACCTCACCTGCACCACAGGGTCAACCAGCGCAGGTGCTGGGCACCAGCAGGTTCTGCTTCTCAGCTGGAACCTCGGCTTTGCAGCTCGACAGTCTCTCGTGAAGTCTCACCACACGTGTCCCGTGTGTCTCAGTCCTGAGTGACTCTCTTGTGTCTCTGTCCTGAGTGTCTCTGTCCTCTGTGCATGTCTCAGTGTGGCAGCTCAGCTGCTGCCTTTTTAACCTGAGGATCAACGAGCTAACAGCTCTCCTCTGGTACAGGTGAAGGTGCTCTCCCAGCCCCCCCACCTCCACAATATGTTATATTAGATAAATATTTAGATCTTTTCATTCTGAGAAACTGATTTTGTAAATATGAGCTCATTTTCAAACAGTATTAACTCTACACTACCCACAATCCCTTACCGAGCTGCGCCTGCAGGTGAGCGGACATCAGACTGAGCTTCATGAGTGAGTGGAGGTTTGTGATGGTCGTCCTGCACAGACGGACAGAACAAGAGGAAAACTGAAACTTTGACATGTTTTTATTGTTTTAAAAAAAATGTTTTTTATTCAAATGTTTTCTGCCTCATTTTATATCAGTGTTTTTATACTTTGTTTTTTTGTTCAACCTGATGTTTCATTAAAACATTAAAATGTATGATCTATTCATTGATCGTGTTCATGATCAGCAGCAGACGTGTGAGTTTGTCAGCACCAATTATTCATATTCAGTTTTGTGTTGTTAAAATATTGAATCATTATCTTTTCAGTGTTAAAAAAAATAAATCAGAGAAATCAAAACCAACTTTAAAAACAGACAATGGAACAAATCACATGGAAAAACAGAAACATAACATACAGACAAGTATCACGAATATAAGAAAAAAAAAAGTCTCCGTTTTTTCTTCATCACGTTTATTGCTGTGCATTTGGGTGTTTGTGGGATTACACACTGACCAGAATAATTCATGGATCTTAAAAAGGACAATCAGACATATTCAGAGGCCTGATGTTTATGAGTGTGTGTGACTTGGTGCAGCTTGAATGAATTTAAGGAGGAAAGAGCTCTACTGAGTGATGATCAGTCTAAATAACAGAAGAAATCTGTTTACTAGAATCAGTTAA